>NW_016176187.1:0-9418 GCF_001687245.7 Rhagoletis zephyria
TATGTGGTTTTATGGTTTAGAAAGTCCCAACCCATTTCGAAATGCTGGAGGAGTACCTACTCATATTGTTTTATAGGTGAAAAATAACAAAAACACATACGCATAAATACTTAAATTACATAATCTAAACACTAAAACCGCAGATTGCAACAAACAAAAGTACATATAACTATATTTGAAACTAGAAAGCAGATTGTTTCGGACTAAATAGATATAAATATGTAGATTATGTATGAATGCATGTGTGTATGTTTGTGCATTATGTCTGTAGCGAGACAGTTCGGCGGACGTGAAATTCGAAACAATCTAAATTCAAGCCCAACGAATTGCATTGATCGACTGCTGGAGGGCCGAGAAAAAATGTGCCATCACTGCGTGTATGGGGTAAACAAATGTACGCATGCGAGGAAAAATCGCAAAACTCATAAATAACAATTTTAATCACAATTAAGCAGAAAGTGTGACAACAGCCACGACATTAAAGACAGCGGTCAGGCGCGAACAACGAAATTGCAATTAAGCGAAGCTACATAATAGCACACCAGTGTGAGGTAGACCCCACTCTGCAGTAGGCAAAAGCTAAAATTTCGAAAAAAAAATGAAAATTAATGTGACTTTCCTTAATCCCGAGTGATGAAATGAGACACATCTTTTTGCATACTTCGTAGGTACTTTTTTGAAATTTTTAAAACATAAGCGGGAGCTCACTTTTGTAATCGTTCAAGGTACTTGTTGGAATTTGTTGTTTTCCAAATCCACATAGTAAAAAATTTTCCTATTTTTGAGTATTTGTTGATATTCTAGTGGATATACAACATTTTGAATTCAAATTGAGAACCAAACTTTTAACTTTAAACTCTTTTAAACTCTTAAAAAAAAATTTCAACATCGCAAATAGGAATATGCAGATATTTGATCTCCACCTGGCCTCCAACACAAATGTTCATTGGGGCTCAAAGGTGTTGGAAAATACTGAGGCTTTTCCTCTTACATATCAACATACAAACCCTTATTATCAAAAAAATACTCAATTTACTATGTTGCTTCACAGCAGAACTCTCATCGGCATTTTGTTAGGAAAACAAATTTGGATATCACAGTCACAGTTCGTTTAACACTATCGCAGTTGCTACATATAGGCAAACAAATATGTATGTGCTTCAAAAAGCCTTACATACTTATGCCCTCAAAAATATGCCATGCTTATCTTATCTGTAACGACGAGACGGCTTTGTTTGTTTACAAACGCTTGCGCATAGACTAACTGTTGGGCAAATTTGAAATACATCGGATCGATGCTTCATATTTTAAATGATTTTTTTTTATGGATATCATTGCATTTATAAATAATAAAATATGGTGTACATATGTGTGTATGTATGTATACCTACATACAAATTTTCCCTTTATCGCCGCTGAAAGCATGCCATGTGGATGACTAACCACGCGATTCGTTGGAATCTGAAACCGAGCAATGGCATATGCTTTTAGACTTGCCCAAGGTCAATTGGTGATTAAGTATTTTAATGGGCTGTTAATTATTAGAATTATTTCGTTGATAAAAATCACAACTCATAGAAATGTTTAGATAAATCTTAAAGCGATGGTTTTACCTATGTGCGTACATATTTCACGACGATTACTTTATGAATGCAATTATTTAATCTGTAAAAAAGCTCTTAGCGCAACCTACTTTCATGTCATCCTCATGCAACCTTATTATGCAAGCGGAGCAAGCCTCAACGCGAAGCTTCAAGCCCCAGCGACGTAAACGTAACATCATGCAAATGTATGCAAATGTTAAATCGAATCGAATGAATTGCAAATGTGTCGCGATCCCAGCTCAAAGACTAAGCAATGAACGTTTGGATAGCAACAATTCGCTTAGCCCATGTTGACTAAATTCCGACCGCATTAGAGTTGTTCAAGCAGCTGTTTTTCGTCTGCCACAACGTTTTTGATGAATCTAAGTTTCGGCTTTGTTTGCCGCTTATAGTTTTTCTGCAGCAAGCCTAGTTTGCTTCTTTCATTTTTTTTTTTATTTCTCCACTTCATTTGACGAATCTGAACTGGTTAGTCTGCACGAGTGAGCAAATGAATGAAATCTTCGGTTGATCTGTTAGTTTTATGTAGCTCTCTATAACCAAATGCACACTACATTGATATACATTAGGTTGGCTGAAAATTGAAAAAAATGTCGAAAATTAGGAGACCTGCATATTTTATTTTGAAATTGGTTAACATTTAATGATGCCGGCTGAGCTTCCATATACATAAATCTTTAGAAAAAACTATTTAATGGTCGAATAAGTACCCTTCAGAAAGCTTAAAAAACTTCAATAATTATGCATATTAAAAAATTAAACAAATCCAAAAATAACGTTCCGGTTTCGGTTTTGGTTTCGTTCTTCAAAATTCGTTTCGGTTTGACAAAAAAAAGGTCCAAGGTTTGTTTTTGGAGAAATTAAACATTGTAATTAATTTTCATTTTTATAAAGAAAACTCATCTGAATCAATTATACAAACTAATAACCATGTTCTACCACATTTGCTTAGATCTAAATTCAGAAATTTATTTATTATATAATGAGAGTTGTTACTGACAGATATTTGATATATGTACATTAGAGTGGTCCAAAATAATAAAGTCGGAATTTTAATGCCGCCACCCCCTAGGATTGTTCTGAACCGAAAATAAATATACCCCTATTTTTTTCATTTTGAAATCAAAAAATATTTAGGGAGTGCTCACAGCGCTCAAAGTTTTCCATGTATTTTATTTGGGGAAAAAACAAATTTTCGTAAAAATGGTATAAAGCTCTTGAAAATCAATATTTTTCAATCGTAAAACCGTGGTTCTCTTCAGGAGACTTCAAATATTAATATCCAATGGTTTATTTAACCATTTTTTATGATTAAAGATTTTTTATTGGTCCCCCCATTGCATTATCTAGGACCTATAAAATATAGTTACCATGAAAAAATTGTTAAAGGAACAATTGGGTATTATTACCGGGAAACTCCTGAAGATAAGAAAACTTTTCCGATCGAAAAATATTGATTTTCAAGAATTCTACACTATTTCTACGAAAAGTTGTTTTTTCCCCATATAAAATACATTGAAAACTTTGAGCGCTTTGAGCACACCCTAATTTGTTCTTTTTTTCAAAATAAAAAAATAGGGGTATATTTTTTTTTGGTATAGAACAATCCTAGGCGGTTTTAAAAATGCGAATGCGTGGATCCCGAAATCTATATCTAAAGCAGGCTACAAACGGACAACAAATTGCGTGGTTTGCAAACCGATCGAAGGTTGACAAAAAATTTCATGTCTGTCAAATTAATTTTAAATAATAAAAATAATAGTGAAGGATCTGGTATCTTCTGATTATTTTGATTTGCTTAAAAAAGTGCATATCTCAAACATCGTTTTTAAGGAAGAGTTTGTGAATTTGCGGGGGTTGCGGTTTTATCGGGAGGGTCGGGAAAGGATTATGGTCCCGTCCCGCCCGCCATATCTTTACGGATCTTTCCGATACCACCCATCCCGGCCAATTTTAAATCAGTACCGTTGGTGCCGCGGGTCCCGCTATCCCGCGTCTATCTCTAATACAAACATATAAGTAAGTGTGATTTTCACAGAAATTTTGTTGATACTATAATATAATAACTATCTTTTTTTTACATCTTACTCGCAAAAGCCAATAAATTTATTTAAATATTTGTACCCCATACAATTGATTAGTTCTTATTAATGAAATCGAATCCACTACATTACTATGTACTTAAATTGGCTCTCGTAAGTGGCATAATGAATTTTAGGCCAGAAAACAGGCTTTCAACACTGACCTGCGTTCTTGCCGTCTTTGCTTGGCAAAGGCCACTAAGAGAGAACGGATAATTTCTGAACTTTTCGGACCACTTTTCGGTGACTGCTACAGCCTTGTAAAAATTCGCCTTGAAAGTTATGCTACTACAGAAAAAATGTTGGTTGTTAGATCCTGCAGCTGATTTTTATAAACTTCTGGAAACCGATTGAAACCTGTGCTTGAAACATTTTCGGTTTCGTTCCTTTAAAGGTTAAGATAACGGTTGCGGTTTCGGTTTTGTTGGTTTTGAAAGACGAAACGGTTACGGTTTCGGTTTCATTCCTTGGGATCTTTAAAGTGTAAACAAAGCAAACGTTAAAATTAATTTGGCTTTATTTCCGTAACGGTAAAAATTCAAAGTCTGTGATTTTGTAGGACGTTGTAACTCGTATTGGTAACCTAGTTGCATCAAAAAATCGTTTTCGGTAATTTGTCACTTACGATAAAATCGCAATCAGTGGTCGATATGTCAAACTTTAAAATTGCACATTAATTTTATTTTTTGACGATTTCTGAAGGGTAACAATTTTTTGTTCAAAAAATAATTACTTACTTTTAACGATTTTAAATTTTCTACGAACAAATGGGCATATTTTGCCCACGTAGCGGCATCATTAAACTTTAACTGATTAAAAAAAAAATGCGGGGACAGCAGCAGGAAAATTTCAAAAAGTTCATTTTACTTTGTATTATTGAACCACCCTAATGTGCATACAATTGGTTATTTGAACCAGTGGCAACAATTGAGCATTGCTTGATCAGACGGGAACAGCAAGGGAGTTTGGGTTTCGGCAGGGCTTTAGCCGCTCGGACTGCCACCACCCCACAAATTGTGCACATAAACGCGACTCAGCTGCTCAAAAGATTATTTCCAGGTAAGCGTTTGAGTGGACAATCAAGTGAGTCACCATAACTCTACAACTCAGTGAGTATGTATTCGATACTTGTACTCGTAGACATTACATCCAACCAGTTAATTAGTTTAAGTTCAGTTCGTATTGAATTTTTCATTTCTTATTATTTTTGCCTTATACTCATGTACACAAGTATGCTTATAAGTTTGTGCTTGGAAGAGTAGTTTTTTTTTGCTATTACGGTTACGTGAGTAGAAAACTGGTTTATTTAGCAATTTATTACACAATCGGGTTTCGCCGTCAAACATGCATTCGAATACATTATTTTACTCATTTGCAGATCTTGGAGGGCTCCAGTCTTGCTGGGTTAGAATGATTCCTTTGGAAAAAATACACATTTTCTACTACCAATTCCAAAATAAGAGGGTTTTCTATAACTTGAAATAACAAAAAAAGATTGCCAATAAAATAGTATGCGTAGAACAAAATAAAAAGATGTTCAAAACCAAGGATATTTGAGATGTTTGAGGAAAGAAAATTACACAGTAGCAGGGATACACAGTAGCAGGGATGCACAGACATATTTTTTACATATTTACTACAAATTAAATTCATACAATATAACAATGGTTGGATATCGTTATCAGAAATATGTTGATAACGAAAATGATTTCTCGGATTTGTATACCTATTTATGTACATATCAGCACAGATACGAAAAAGAGTAACAAAACAGAGAGTTGCATGCCCGAGAAAAAGGGCGTGTAAAGAAGAGCGAATTCGGCATCAAAAAGGATATGCGATAGCATGCGGAGGTCTAAGGATACATGCGCGGTGGTAGGATAATGGTCACAGGACGTACATATGAATGTAGAAGTGTACATTTATAGCTCATATTTTGTCAGAATCCCTTCCTTGCTTTCGCCAATCCGTAACATATCCGTAAATTTTTTTTTAATATTTCAAATGTGCAATAATTATGATTAGAAGGTTTGCGTGGTAACAAGCAAATATCTGCAATTTTTCTATTTATTTACTATGCATGCACATTGGACTAAAAAAAGCTTCGGTTTTTTAAGCTTGCAGCTTTATTCTGTATCACGAACGATAAGCAACACGAACGATTGAACGATTCGTCTGCAGGCGACAACATCTCTGATTACGATTTTATTCATATATTACGTTGAAATGGTCTCGGTTGCGTTTAAACCGGCTAGAATGATGCCGCCGGACTAAGTTTTGAATGCATTCCTCTGCAGACGAATCGTTCGTGTTGCCTATCGTTTAACAGCCGTTTAACAGCCTTATTTGACATCTGAGATGATTAAAAAAAAATACTTTAAAAAGCCAATTTTTATTCATAAAAAACTCAAGGAGGTATTTTCAAATCGGTCCAGCTGACGTAAATCTTAATATTTTCCCGAAATGTTTTGGTGAAGGTGTTAAAATATAATAGATTTTATAATTCCAATGAAAAACCACTACCGATTTTTTTTGTTGTGAGTGATATATGTAGTATAATGTACATATGTATGCAAATATACTTACATACGATTGAGTTTCTCCAAAACCTCAGAAATTGAGGAAATGCATATATTGCTTTGAACAAACAACGTTACAAGCTTCTAACCACTTACTTTTAATAAACGAGAAAATTTGAAAAATTTCAATCTGGAGTCCGTGCACAAATTTATAACATTCCTGCAGCTTTCAAACGCGCAATTCATTTTTGCTTTTATTAAAATTACTTTTTAAAATCTGTTTGAAATTTTTTCAGAGGCAAATGAAAAATATTTTTTTTTGTGGCTGGTAGCTTGATTTTGATAGAGATGCCATAATGCCAACAAAAGTCAAATGGCTAACATGGCGGCAAAAATCATTGAGTGAAACTACCCATAATAAAAACATTGCAAGGTAGAACCGTTCTCTCAATTTGTCGGCCAAGATATTTTTTTTGAAGTTTGCCAACATTTTAAAATCATATAAAAGTGAAAATAAAAAATTGAAATTGTTCGAAATTGTTGTTGCTTGAGATTGAAAATGAAAATGTGTATGTGAGTTTGTGAGTAAAATTTAAATTAAACCTCAGGCAACACAAAATCGTTAAAAAATTTACCAAATTTGGGCTTTTCTTACAAACCTTGGAAAATTGGTTAAAGAAATAATAAATTAAGCAAGTAAGTAAAGCAAATCGAAGGCTAAGTTTTGTAGTCAAAAGTAAGGATTTTATAGTCTAACAGTTGCTTAATTTGAAAACTATTACCAACACATTCTTTCAGGTTTTCAACATATACTCCGTATTTGGGCAAAACAGGAGGCACGCTCCTGATATAAGTACCCTTTCAGACACGTCAAGAGGGGAGTGAAGATACCTCCGTACCAAGGCGAATTTATACAAGGTGGTGTTGATGGCGAATTAAATTTTCGCCGCGGTACTACTAAATGTCTAAATGATGTGTTTGTTGTAAACAAGGCGAATTCATTTTACAACAAACACATCATTTTGACATTAAGACGTGTACCTCGGCGAAAATCTAAATTCGCCATCAACACCACCTTGTATAAATTCGCCTTGATCCGTACCGTCAATTCGTTTCAAGTTTTTTTGTTCTCTTTTGATCTTTTCGTTGCTGCCCATTTAAAGAAACCAACGGCTTGAATTCAATAAAACTTGACGCGTGTAGAAGCAAAGAGAAAACACAAAAGAGATAAAAATTGCTTTCAAGACTTGACGTGTCTAAAAGAGGACTAACTGCCACTGTGCTCAGAAAGGTTGAAAAATTCTCAAACACAAAGCCGATCAAGTATATGCTACCACCTTTCTCGAATCTAATGAAGTTCCCGTATAAAGTCCGAAACGAATGCGATATATGTAAATGCAAAATGCTGATTGACATGTTTTCTACCTTTTTTTCACTTCTTATAGTTGTAGGTTTTTATTTACCAGCTAATGTAAAATCGCAATAAAAGACCTTTTCGTGCAACTATGTACTCCGAAAAGCACGATTTCACGGAACTCTGCGTGGGTACAGAAAATTATGCTTTTTACAACCCTACATATTGCAATTGCTATTTGATCGTTGACAGCGGAGGAGTGGTTTGTATTTGTGTACGACGGAAGGAAATTTGGTTTCGGTTTAAAATGTTGTGCGCTGTTTTCAATTAAAAACTGTTAATAAGTGCGACAAAATTGCATAGTGATAGTGAATGAAAAGTGATATGGCTTATATGAGTAGAAAATCTCAATTTCCTACAGTTTGTCGGTGAAAATTTGTTGGGGCAAACATGGGCAGACAGAGTTACATCAATGCACACACATCCATACTTACGTACTCACGAACTAGCGCTGCCAAAGAAAGCGCCGAAGGCAGCACCGAAAGCAGAGCAGCAGGAAGAAACTAGGAAGGAATAAATGAGACTATGGTCTCGCAAATTCAATAAGGGAAAATATTGTATCTACATAAGATTTTATCTAGGTTGAAATTTGTTAGCGGACCTATAGAAGTTCAGAAATTTATATTTCTGGTTGCTCAATCTATGCTAAGGAAGCGATTAAACTTTTTTCTAATAGGTTTGTGCATACATAAAATGTGTCGCGAATATGCCTCGCAGGGACAAAAAAAAAAGAAGAAAATCGAGTGACCACGGCGAAGCAGCGCACGAGGGAACGAAAGGAAAAGAAACGCTTGGCTATTTAAGAGCTCAGGGTGTGGGTGAAGGAAGAGAGCGTTTGTAGACACGGGTTGCGTCGAAGAGAAAACCTAAATATCGCCCTTTTTCAATTTGTTGCAATCAAAACTTCCTTTCCTTCGCTGCGGCGGCGTTGAAAGTCCAGGGAAGAAAAGATGATTCGGTCGCAGTTCGATTGGTGCGGTACCATTGACTGTGTTGCCCTCATTCATACTATGTGTATGTACATATATATGCATATTGGCTATACATATATATCACATATAGTCAAAATGTTGTTGCGTGCGAAATGTGCAAATTTGGTAAAATAGAATAGGGGAAGGATAGGGTGTGTTTTGTGCAGAACAAAGTAGTGCTCTTTGAATTCGGGTTGGGTTTTCATTCTTACTTTTCGTTTTTATCGGTTGCAGTAGCGCAAAACAGCAGCAGCGGCAAAGTTGACGACGGTGGGTGCGGATAGTCAACGTGAGAAGGGTCTATAAAGAAACTGAAGAGGATAGGAAAACCAAGTGAAGAAAGGAAAACGAGAACCAAAAAAAGTGCAAGTTCACGTTAATGTACATAGGTACATACCTTCCTGAAGGGATAAGTGCAGTGAAAAAATAAAAAAAGAGCCAGTAAAAATTCCAATCTGTATACCTAATTAAATTTTAAATTAGAAACCTATACAAAGGACATAGTTAAAAAATGAAATAAAAAATTGTGGCAAAATGATGTAGTGTGAAAATATTGCACAAAAAAAAAAATACATATATTGTATGTATATAGCACAGTAGGAGTCGAATCAGCCCTCAGCCCTGCTACGGCCAAGTTGAAGTGAAAACCGAAAAACTGCATTACAGCAGGCTGCTCCCAAAGGCATATTTTCTCTCAAGCAAACGAAGCATAGTGGCGAAGTAAGAGAATATTACGGATTAAAATAAAATATGTGGTAAGGTATAACTTTCTTACTTTTTTAAATATTTAGTTTTTATGATTTATAGGATGAGTTGGCCTTCATTCAAA
>NW_016176188.1:0-1342 GCF_001687245.7 Rhagoletis zephyria
ACGCTAAGGGACATTTTCTCCTGCAACCTTTAACTTTAAAGCACACCTTTTATATACATATATAAAGATGCNTTACTTCAGACATAGCTATATATTTTAAAGCAACCTTTAAATATAAAGTGAGCTTTAAATTAAAGGTTAGTTGAGAAAAGGGCCGTAAGTGAATCTCTTTTTATATGATACTACATACATATGTACATACATAATCATTTTCAAGAAAACAACCAGTATTAATATATTGCAATAATAAGAAATGTGAAATTTAATTCGAAATGGAGTTTATGTAGCGCGCAATCTCATTTCTTCTCAGTATACCTCTTTTTCTTATGGTGCTATTTGCTTGATCATGGATCGGAAAGGCTAAGCCGGTTTCAAAGCTGGTGGTTTCTATTGGCTCATCAAAATCAGGTTCTTTTAGATACTTCGCTACATTGTGTAAAACGAAGCACGCAACTATGATTGTAGGTATGCGATTAGTTGATATTCGAATTTTCGACTGCAAAATTGGAAATCGCCTTTTTACTTGACCGAACACGCTAAATTATAACCCGCTCTTTGCAATGAAGTTTGTTATACTCCATTTGCGAAAAGCTCGTGGTATTACGATATGGGGTCATCAGCCATGGAGTAATGGCATAGCCCTCATCGCCCAACAAAATTGCACCTGCAGGATTTTCATCTAAAAGTTCACGAACTATGAAATTTTTCCAAATTCTCGAGTCGTGCACGGATCCTGCCCATCTGCAATCAAAGCTTGTTATCTTCTCATTCGCATTACATGTAACCTGAATATTAAACGATGCTAATANTCAAAGCTTGTTATCTTCTCATTCGCATTACATGTAACCTGAACATTAAACGATGCTAATCCCTTTCTGTTAATGAATTCGTCCCCATGGATGCTTGGCTTTAATATTAGTACATGAGTGCAATCCAATGCTCCGATTGCATTTGGAAACTTTAATTTTCTTTGCCATTCTGTTTTTGCCAAGTTCATTTCCTGTTCGGTTTGAGGAAACTTTATCCAATCGGATGACTTTTTTACTATTGAACGAGAAACTTCCCAAACGGTCCTGGAAACGGTCGTTTGGTGGATTCCAACATCTTCACTAACGCCTACCTTATAGAAAGCAGCTAAAAGCGGGTTAAATATGCAAATCCATTAAAGTCAATATTTACTTGGAAGCCCGGATCACCAATGTACCGCAAGAAAGTCTGCATTTTAAGCTCATTTGATAGGGCACCACCTCTGGTCTCGTGATTTTCTGGCAAGAAATTAGATGAAAGCCAATGTACATTCTCCCGCGAAAACCGATAAAGCGCCCGATATGTTAAATCTTCC
>NW_016176188.1:4008-4775 GCF_001687245.7 Rhagoletis zephyria
TCATGGTTACTTCCGAGAATATCTTCATAGAATGGGAAGGGTGGACTCACCGTTCTGTCACTACTGTGGAAACGTCGAAGATAACGTGTACCATACATTCTTCACCTGCGAACACTTCTTGATTTCGAGCAGAATGTTGGACNATACGTGAAATTCGTACTCCGCTGCAAACGAGAGGACGGTTGTCTACTGAGGACACCCGAATGAAACGCCCCTACAAAAGAGCAGCCCCAAGGCTCTAACAGCGCGCTCCTGCATCTGAAGACATGCAGAATTGCGGTGCCAGATGCGGGATTCTTGCGCGGGCGATGGGAGTTTGGGTTTTAGTGGGTAGCCCAACACGCTTCGGTGGGAGTCCCACACTCGGGGAAGGTAGTATAGAGACTAGCGCCCCCGGCCAGTGCATAAAGCATTTCCCTCTTCTTCGAAAAAAAAAAAAACAAAAAAAAAAAAAATAATTATTATTGATTCAGACATAGATGCAATTAAAAATTAAGTTTAACAAATAACCAATTACTTAATTTAGTCCATTAGTTGATTGATGATTAGTAGGGTTAGCATTTTAAGGCACTAAAAACTTGAAAAAAGGCAAAATAAGCTTTGAAAAAAGGCAAAATAGGCACTTATTCTTTAATTTTGTTATATACATACTAAAGCATTGCAAATATACCTGCCGAAATACTCTTCACAGGTGTAGATGAGCAAATGGAACATAAATTTTAGAGTACAGTGACACCCGCCTAAGAACATTCCCCCTTTGCCCCCCC
>NW_016176188.1:4888-9418 GCF_001687245.7 Rhagoletis zephyria
AACCCGCCTAAGTACCTCAATTTTTCGTACCCCATTTACCATTTTACTTATAATTTTCCCCTTTTATGTGCTCTTTTAAAATTTCTTAAAATATTTACGTATTTTGTATCTCAGTGGCAGCGTTACACACCTTCGTCAAAAAAAATTATAAAAAATCAATGTTAACTTTTAGCCACTTGAAACTTGAAACCCGCATCGAGGTACTTAAGCGGGTTCTTTTAAGTACCCAACCCGCCTAAGTGCCTCAAAAAGCTGACATTTTTCGTGAGGTACTTAAGCGGGTTTTACTGTACTTAAAAAGATAGGAACACAAAAAGAGAAAATCATAAATTCGAATAACTGAGCAATGTTAGTCAACAGTACTCTGCTACATAAAACAATGTTTAGCTTTACCCTACCCCTTTAGTACTTGGGTATGTTGATTGAATTCAGCAGTATTGAAAACTTCATAGGAAGTATACGAATACTTATGAAGTTTGTCTTTCAAACATAATGTTAAGAAAATTCTTAAATTTTATATTCATTGTCGAATGTTATTCGTTGAAAAAAGGGGGCTTATTTTACTGTTTCTCGCAATTAGGGTTTAGTTAACGTCATTGTATAGGCTTACAAGTATGGAAAGCGCCATTTTGTTTGTTTACATTTGAAAACAGCTGAGATCACCTGATTTCCAATTCTCTCATTCTCCGCACACAGTTACATTCAAGTTTCAGAAAAAACTTTAAAATGTAAATTGAGAAATATTTTATAAAAATGTGTTTTTATTCATTTGAATTGATTAAATAAGAAATTAAAAATGCATGCCAAATCTTGCATTTCCAATAATAACGATAAATGTGTATGTTCCAGGCAATAGTTTAAAATATTTGTGAAACTTATCGTTTTGCGGTAAAATACAACAATGTGTGTGAAATTCGTTGTCAATGTTTCTGTTTTGAATACCATATTCGTGCCTTCCGGTGGAAAAAATAGGTAAATTTGCATTTATTTTTAAGAAAACATAAAAAATATATTTCTTTCCAGAGCGACCTACGGACAAGTAAGGTGATAAATTTGTGTGATGAATACCGCGAAAAATCTTTTGCATCAAAATTTCTATTCTAATTTGCATTTGAATTGTGATATCAACAGGGATGCTTTGGAACGTATTTTTTAAGACAAATTTTTTATAAATCTTGAGGTTGTTGTTGATTTATTTTAGAATTAAAAAAGGCAGTTTATATTAAAAAATATATTTAGACTAGAAGTATGTAAACTACTTTTATTACGAATTGAAACGATTTTAAAGAATATGGTTGGCATTAGTAGTAGTATGCATATTTGACAAGAAAGATAGAATACAAGATTGCGCCGTCCTGGCGGCGATGACATATCTGTACAAAAAGTAAACAAAGATTTGGATGTTGAAAGAAAATGTGAGAACAGTAAATTTTCTTAATAATAAATTTGTCGATAGGAAACGTGTTTTAATTGTGCTAAATTCTAATAGCCTTATTCATAAAAACTAAAGTAGCTTTAAAAATGGTTTATAAATTGAAAAATGTTTGCAAACGGCAATTTAAAAAGCTTTTTAAAATTTTTCTTTTTTATGAATAAGGCGATAAAAATATATGATTTAAAATAACTTTTAACAAGGAATATAGAATTGTCAAAATTCAAAGTAGCAGTACAATAATCATAGAAAAGAAGATTGCGCCCTGAATGTTGTGGTAACTTTTTTGGTTTCGGTTTGACAGCCAGCTGCTGTGCTGATGTGGAAATTTACCACAATGAAGAAAAATATACAAATTAAGTGAAAAAAATTTGATTTTTACAAATTTAGTGAGCAGTAGCGCGTTTCAAGAACGATATTTCGGACAAATCGTTAATGAACAACTATTTTTCCTTCCTGTCTGCTTTGGTTTTGGCAAAAAAGTTGATTAGTTCCTGCCGGCGATCAAGTCATTTCAACCACATAATACTATTATTTGCAAGAACCATTCACTAAAATTGTAACTAACTTTTTATTATTTATTAATTCTTTTTTGATATTCAGCAATAGCAAGATGAAAAAAATTATAAACCAATATTAGTAATATTTTTATGAATGTAGTTATAAAAGTTCACAGAGGAAACGCCGGAAAACAATGTATTGGCAACGACATAGAATGTATGGCAATTTAGATGTCAACAGAATAATAACTACGATAAAAAAAACATGAGAGAAGTGTGCGAAGGAGGAAATCTTTTCAATTTGAACAAAAAAAGCTTTAAATGCCATTGCAGAACGGTCAACAAATTTCTTGTAAAATATTTTGATTTTTATCATGATAAAAACATTACAAGGTAAAATCACTGTGAGACAGGCTGACGTTTGCCAGCAATATAATTTTATAATTCGAACTCAAGCTCACACACACATTTTCATTTTTAATCTCAATCAACAACAATTGTGAACAATTTCATTTTTTTATTTTCAATTTTATATGATTTTAAAATGTTTGCAAACGTCAGAAAAAATCATGGCCGACGAATTGAGAGAATGGTTTTACTTTCTAATGTTTTTATCATGATTTTTACTGGGTGTAATTGAAACTCAGTCAAATGAGTATTAAGGAAAAGACAAATTTGAGAATAATAAACAGAAAAAGTGTGCACAAAAATTTAAGTCAAATGTTATACCAAAATTCTTAAAAAGTTAACAAATCTATTTTTTTTTAATGTTACTGTATAGAGAGTAGGGATAAATCGATACAAGTAAATCCAAGTACATACTCGATACTTTTCTCAGTTTACCAAGTAGTTTTTTACTCGATACGTTTTACTGCGATCCAAGTAGGTATCGAATAAAAACACTTGTATCGGAAGCGCAAAACTTATTATGCTTCAGCATCTTCTTTGAAAGCAAATTTCTCTGTGTATTATTTTGAACTCCCGTTCGTGTAATCCACAGAAAATTTATCTTAAAGAAATGAGTAAAATATTAAAAAATAAATAAATGTTCTAATTATAAAAAAAAAGTGATAAATTTAGCATCATCAATGGAAACTGAAACGTCTACCATCCAAAATCCTACCAATGCGCAAATTAAAATAAAAATTTCAAACGGAGAATACAAATTGGTACAAAGGCAAGGTAGAAGCAGGGTATGGGAGTTTTACGCAGGAATTCAAAATGAAGACGGACAAGAAATCGACAATATTGTGGCATACAAAAAGTGTAACATCGTTCTAAAACTCAACGAAAAAAGCACGTCAAATTTGTTCAAGCACAAATGCTACCTCATTTCTAGTTCAGATAGAGATAGACATGTAGAAATTCAAGTAGATAAATGAAAATATGTACGCCTTGTAACACAGTGGGCAATTGGGAACTGCAGATCTTTTAAAATTATATCTGATTCGGAACTGCATAAATCCGCATCATTTTTGATCGCAGTTGGTGCAAAATATGGTGAGCACGTCAATTTGGAGCATTCGTTGCCTCACCCTACAACACTGTCCCGAAATGTAAAAAACTTTATGATAAACATTTTAGTCAGGTAAAAAGGGAACTTAGTGAGGTTAACAACAACAAGTTAGGGATAACCACGGATTATTTAGCCGTGACTGTTCACTTTGATCGGGATGGTGTATTAAAAAGCAGACTTCTTGGGCTTAAATCGATGGGAGGTGAAAAAAGTACTGGTGAGAAAATATCTAAAAATATGTATGTAAGCGTACATGTAAATATAAATATAAAAATAAATAAAAATGCCAAAATTAAAGATTAATATACAATGAACCAAATAAAAACTGTGACGCGAGATTTTAGCAAGTTTTGGCTATTTTTCTATAGTTTAGTCAATGTTTATTATCTTTTTATGATAGTATAGCTGATTACTTAACAAACACATATAAATTCAAATTTCAAACTTTCAGTAAAAATTATGAAAACTCTGCAAATTTTGATCACAATTTCTAACTCTTAGTCAGCATCTTAAGACAAAATTTTGAAATGCGCAAATTTGAAGTATCTAGAACTTACCGTTGATTTTTGAGAATTTTTTTTGTCGACGGTGTACCTAATTTTTTTCATTTAACTAAAATTGTCCAACATACTTTGTATTGGGAAGAATGCGGAGCACTTTCACCAAAAAAATTATCACAAATCAACGGTAAGCTTTACAAACTTCAAATTTAAACTTTATTATACAATATTTAATGGGTTACAAAAGTGCATACTGAAATTTTGTGTAAAGATGCCGAATAAGAAGTTATAAATTTTGGTCAAATTTTGCAGAATTTTCATAATCTCTACGCAACGTCTGAAATTTGGATTTATATAGTGTTTGGTAAATAATCAGTTATACTTTCATAAAAAAAGTAATAAGCATTGATTAAACTATAAAACAAGTAATTTTTAGGCAAAAATCACAACCGGCTTCAATTTGCATATAAGAATTTATGAGTACCGTTAATTAAATGACACTGTAGGGACGCTAAAATGACACAAAAATAAAAATAAATATAAATATAAGTATAAATATAAATATAAATATAAATATAAATA
>NW_016176189.1:0-9417 GCF_001687245.7 Rhagoletis zephyria
GATGAAATGTCAAAGCATACTGAGCATCTTTCTCTTTGACACCATGTCTGAAATCCCACGTGATCTGTCAAATACTAATGCATGAAAATCCTAACCTCAAAAAAATCACCCGTTAGTTTCGACTTTTCATTCATTAAAATTCCCAATAATTTCCGATGGAAAATAGAAAAAAAAACTACAATTGTAGTAAAATACCTTGACTCCATTTATATTTCCAACATTATACAACCTTATTAATGTTGCCTGTGAGCTTCAGTCTATCTAAAACTTATTCATTCGTGCGTTTCAATATCTCATACGGCAGAATCAACAATGAACAACCAGAAGTTAATAAATTGTACACACATTGAAAATTATTTACTATGACGTTGTCAGTAAATACATATTTAAGTACATATGTATGCACGTACATACATACCTATATATTTAAAAACATCAAAAACGCGCGAGTAATGTCTGTGAAGCTTTAAGCCAGGTTTTTCCCTTTGTGCAAAAGTACAAAAAGGCTAAAAAAATGTGACGAATACAATATAATTGTAAACTTTAATCCCAGGGATAAAGCTGTCGTTAAACTTTAATTTGGTTCCTTTGATTTGGTCAAAGAGTGATTGCTTTCCAGCTATAGTTGCTAAGCATAGTAGAAAAGGCTAAAATTCCAAACTAGAAAATGCCATTCTTTTGGGGCATACATATATATGTAGGTAACACTGTACAATATTTGCTATTTTTTCTGGGCAATTGATGAAATTAGGTTTGTATATCGACGGCTTAGTGGAAAATCAACCTATCTCGGAAGCCGGTTCCAAAACGCCTTATGTCAGAATCTGGTTGAAGACCACCCTGTTAGGGAATTCGGTTGGAAAAATGTTTAAATGGGGGGGTTTTTGAAACGGCAGCAGAGATAGGTCCATCTTCCACTCAGCCGTCCATATAGAAAATTAATATCTCAGTTTTCCAAGGTTAGCGATTTTAATCGCTTTTGTCAACTTGAAGTTGGTGGTATTTAAAATAATTAAAAGTGATGTATATGCAAATATTATGTACGCCAAAGATTAGTGAAAATTTAGCAGTGTTTTATAAACAAAACTTGTTTAAATTATTTTCAAAAATGTTTAATTGGTAGTTTAGGGATTTCTTTTGAATGCGGCTCAGTAAAAATATTTAGTAAATACTGGTTGCAAATATGTGTTGAAAAACGAATATTATCAATTTTTACTGTTCCAAAGTAATCTCGAAAAATTAGAAACCTACACTTGCTTGCACACAAGCGTTACAAATTTACATAAGTACTTCCCGCTAATCATTTTTTAGTGAAGACTATAATTAGAATGTTTCAACGCTATTTAAATTTTCTTAAAAGCTTATTAACTATTGTGTGTATCATATGTTTTGATTCGAGTATTAAAATTGCGCACATCCGTACGTGTGGAGGTAAGTGACTTTGTTTTTGAGTCAAGAACAACTCATTAAACCCGTTTCTGTGAATAACCGCTCAAAAAATTTGTGAAAATACAAGTATCTACATACATATGTAGATATGTATGCACACTTATATGAAAAAAATCTGTAAAATATATAGAAGAGAATGCAAATGTGTTATGTCTCGGTATAAGCTTTCGAATTAAAAGCGCCAATTTTCAACAACCCGAAAATCTGGCGTAACTGAATTTCCTATTGCTTTTTTCTACGGAATTGCAAACAATAAAATAAAGTTGAATGGATCCATAAAGGTGGTTAAACGATTAATTAGAAGATGGTACATAACCAAACTTGAAATTTGAATGTTTGAAGTCATTTAAAAATATCCTGAATCTTTGTACACCACTTCGTATCTACTAGTTTCTTGGGCAGTTGATTACAAATCTTGAGTCAGGTTTCAAAAATCCAATATGGCGGATCTAATATGGCGGAATAAATTTTGAAAATTTATTGAATTCGCTCGAAACTTGTTACTCGGGGCTATTTGGAGTCGCTGATCATGAATCTGACAATAAATTTTTAAAACTCAAAATGGCGGAACAAATATGTCGGAATCATTTTTAAAAATTTATTAAATTTGCTCGAAACTTATTACTCGGGGATTTTTATGGTGCCTGATTACTAGTCTGAAAGCAGGTTTCAAAAATCCAATATGGCGGATCCAACATGGCGGAAAAATGAAAAAAAAAATGTATTGGATTCGCTCGAAACTTGTTACTCTGGGGTTTCTGAAGTGTTAAAATAATTGTACGGGTGTCGCAAAAGCCCGTAAAAAGAGTAAATTGTACCTAAAAGCCAACACTTCACAGATAGGATTTAATGAATTTCTAGTCGAAACTCAGCGGAACTATTTAGTTTTTTTTTCTATTTAAATATTAAAATAAAATAATTTCTAATCTAACTTTTCACGTTGAACTTACAGAGCTATATAAAATTCATTTATTAAATTTTAGAAATTATGAAATAGTTATTCCTTTAATTACCAGTAATAACTTCTCTTGAATTTATTTTTTTTCAATAGACGCACCGTTACACTTTTAATATAAAAAAAAACGTTTCTCTGCTACAGCTAACTGACTTGCATGGACTAGCCAACTTATAAGCTTAATATTATTTTATTAGTAAAAGAGATCAAAAAACAAAGAGTTAGTTATAATTATCTACTCTATTAAGAAGCAAGCCATGATATTTTGACACTGTTCGCATGGCTTTGAATTTTACATTTTATTCCGCTAGTTAGACGAATATATTTTTTTGTTTCCCCTATCCTTACATTACAGTCCAAATCTTTAAAACGTTTTTGCTCGAATTCAGGTTTTTCGACTTAGGAGGTTATTGCTTATGATCAGGGTTCAGATTTTAAGGCACTAAAAACTTGAAAAAAGGCTAAATGAGCTTAGAAAAAAAGGCATTTATTTTTGAATTTTGTTATATACATCGCTTTATGTTCAATTGGCATGTCCAATTGCATATATAACAAAATACATACAGTGGTAAAAAAATATAGCCGAACCTCTTTTTGCCAAGTTTCAACATATTTTTATTGTTGTTTAATTTTGTTTTTTTTTTATATACAAAAATATAGTTCATTCCTTAACAAAACCCGTGTAATTCCAAGTTTCACGCTGTGTGCTTTTTGAAATTCTAAAAAATCAACCCTTAGCCATTTGAAACTTGTACTTTATTCTACTAGAATTGAATGGGCTACAAACTGAATACACAGAATCTTTCCAGGAAATCTAATTAAAAAAGCGCGAAATTTTTACGAAAATTTGTGGATTTTTGTTTTGTAAATGTTGCACAAAGTTATAAGGCAGTGTCACTGGATTGGTACCTTTGTACAGATTTGTACATTTTTATATTGGGCCATTGGTACAATGTATAAAAAAGTGGGGACGACAGCGATCTTCTATTGAAAAATGTGAACAAATTATTTTTCGTGATGGCGATAAATCCACAATTGGGATACGATTTGCCCCAAATTGACACTACCTTTAAACTTATATTTACACGGATGTTGTTAAAGAATGAACTATATTTTTATAAAAAAAAAACAAACCAAAATTAAATAACAACAAAAATAATATTTTAAAACTTGTCAAAATTTGATGCGGCTATAATTTTTTCGACCGCTGTGTGCCACTAAGTGCATTTTAAAAGTTTTAGGCCATAGCCTGATGCGATTATCGCGAAGCACTGATTTGGAGCAACTCAAGCTCATCTCGACATCTACTGATACTAAACTCCACTTAAAAGCTCGTTCGATTCGTCGTTATTTAATAATTAAGTAATAGGTTGTGGTGGTTTTTGACGTGATTTACTTTTATTCCACAGCAGTCAAAAGTATGTTTTCCCCACATTCTTCTATATTGTCGTGGATTTTCATGGAATTTTAACAAGCGGCCTTAGGCATTTTAAGCATTCGCAAATATTTGCCTTAGGGCACGAACTTCAAAATTTCAAACCTTATTTACAAGAAACTCACCATCAAAGACGAATTCATATAAGGTGGAAGTGGCATAACAAAAGCAAAAAACTTTACTAAAAAATTATACCCGCAATGGCAATAGGGGTATTCTCTAAGTCTTGCAAAGCCCTTGCACGGTGCACAGATTCCGTATGGGACAGCTTTCAGCTGAAGAAACGAGTTGCAGTGTTGTAAAACATAAAAGTATGAAAATGAAGAGATAAATATTAAATAGGCAAAACATGCAGAAGAGGCAGAAAAGGCAGAAAAGGGCAATAAAGTCAAAGGCAAAATTAAAATTTATATTTTTAGTCAAGGAAGACATGAAACGTGTGTGATTATTTAATTTGTTTACAGATACAACTAGGGTTGCCAGATTTTTTTTCCGTGAAATCAGTACCTTACACTTTTTCACGCTATAATAATCGGTACTTTTCAGTACACTTTTATTCAAAGCAAAATTATGAATGTAATTACCAGAAAATACTTTAGAACGCCAGAGTACTTGTTTTTACCAATATTTTCGTATAAAAATAAAATATAGTTCACAAAAAATAAAAATGTTATTCGTTTTAACATGAGTGTACACATTAACATGTATGTAGTATAATATACCCTTATAATATCATTGTACACAGGAACCAATAAATAATTTAATATTTATGACATTTTTGAACAGCAGTAATGACATCATTTCCACTTTCAGTGTTTAAAATAGTCAACGAATTATTTACATTTTATTTTAAAATTACTTTTAATTTGGAGTTCGCTTTGGAAAATTATATGGAAAATATTACACAAACGCAAGTATTTTTAAGCAAAAAATAAAACCGACTTAAATTTTCATATACAAATTTAAGAGTACCGTTAATTTCTTTATGATCCAGTGATTGGATCTAAACCAAATTAGTATGGGACTACCTTGGGTTTTGGTTAACGTGGTCCAAAGTTAAAAATATATTCCGACGAATTGATAACCTCCTCCTTTTTTTGAAGCTAGTTAAAAATTACCGAACACTGAGTTACCGAGTATCAAGCTCGGTGGGAAGCCGAATTCTCATAATTAAAAAATTTACTACAAATCAGTATAAATTTTGAAAAATCAGGACATTAGGCGTACTGATTGAAGAAATCAATAAAATCAGTACGAGAGTTGAAAAATTAGTACGTCTGGCAACTGTAGATCAGGCAGACAAAATAGGCCTTAAAATCCTAACCCTGCTTATGACCACAGATTTTTCGATATAACGAACGCTATTTATGGTTTTAGCTGAAACTGCGAGTTCTTTGCAAAAGCAAAGCTTTCGTTAATTCAACGGTAGTTTAACTGCAGAAAATATGTATATATGTATGTAGATTGTTTCAACATCAAGTTACTTTTGGTATTAAGGGATTTCCAAAAAATACTACTGGGGGAAAGCTTGGAAACTGTTGAAAAGCAGACGCGAATTGAAGGCTTTCTATAACAAGTAATTTTTAAGCAAAAAATAAAACCGACTTCAATTCTCATATAAAAATTTAGTTAACTTTTTCATGATCCAATGATCGAATATAAACCAGATTAGTATGGGACCACCTCTGAGACACTCCGATGAATTATCGAAATCGGTTGACATGGTCCAAAGTTATGCGGTAACATTCACAATAAAATAAAAAAGATTCCGACGAATTGATAACCTCCTCCTTTTTTGGAAGTCGGTTAAAAAATAAATACATAAAATGTTCGAATTTTGTTGTCGTTGAATAAAATCTATATTTTTTAAACTGAATACATTTAGTTATTTAATTGAAAAGTTGTTGGTATTTATTATCGGAGAAAAAATCACTCGATTTAACGAATTTTTCTATACTACGCATTAGGCGAACAACATATAATTCGTTATATTGAACGTCCACTGTATATGGTCTTTGTTATAGAATGAACTATATTTTTATAAAAAAAAAAATTTAAATTAATTTGAAAAAGTTATCATTAGTGCTCGACCACTATATATATTTGTTAAAGATAACTTTGTTCAAATTTTTTTAGAGTTATTTTATTTAAACAAATATTACTACTACTCATTCCTCTCTACGTGTATGAATTAGCACATATCGAAGTCTTTCGAAACTTTCGGTTGGCCACTAATTTATATAAGATAAATTGTACCCTTAACTTATTTTCCTTCGAAATTCAGCTTTGTATAAAGGTCGGTAGATTACTTACTGAAGGCATGATAAAAGTTTAAAACAACTATTGCATCGTTAAATCCATTTCAGTGTTTATTAAACCCAGGATTTTGCAGAAATTCCCAACATAATAACTGTAGTTCTTAATAACTTTGTAACTGCTCTATAGAGACACACATTTTTTATATAATTATATAAGGCCTTTCTATAATTAGGTAACGATATTTGTATATACATATGTAAGTAAATGACTCATATCGACTTATGTAATTTAAATGTTCAGAAATCGGATTCTTTCTTAAATAAAATCAGCTGTATATTTAGTTGAGAAAATAAGTCAAAAGTTTTAGCGAATAATACGAAGCTTTTAGTTCACAATAAAAAAAAATTAAAAATCAATCAACACGCTAAAATAAACCTTGACATAAAATACGAATACGCAATGCAGTCGGACAACAACAAAAAGCGGACAGAACGTGCTCCATACGTGTATGCGTACATTGCCAATGTCAACCGCCTTGTTTGCCACCCCACTGCCACCGCCTAACTTTCCACAACGCTATTAAGCAAGTCTACAGCGAACCTAACCTACTATCCACCCCACCAAATATTTTGTTTGGATTCGTCGGTGATTTGATGTTTTCATTCGTTGTGGATCAAATACAGCAATAAACATTTGTAACAGCTCGGCTCGGCCCGGCCGGCGTGTAACTCGCAGCTATTCGCTCTATACACGTGCGTTAGATCAATGTTGTTATAACAATGTTGGTGTTGTACATACATACATACATACATACATACATACTTATGTAGTTATATACTNTTATTTTGTTTGGATTCGTCGGTGATTTGATGTTTTCATTCGTTGTGGATCAAATACAGCAATAAACATTTGTAACAGCTCGGCCCGGCCGGCGTGTAACTCGCAGCTATTCGCTCTATACACGTGCGTTAGATCAATGTTGTTATAACAATGTTGGTGTTGTACATGTACATACATACATACATACATACATACATACTTATGTAGTTATATACTATGTACCTATAATAATATGTACTTCCAATCGCAATTATTAAAACTTTTCATACATTAACATAAAAATATTGCACTTTAATTGAATTTAAGGGCACACATTTCAACTTTTAAAAATACTATTCCCACAATTTACAAATTTTCATGTCGAAGTCTAATTTCCGCATAATCGCAACGAATATGTAATTGCAACAATCAAATATTAGCCGTTTAGGAAGTTACATACAAACACATGTACATATACATAGCACACTAAATACAAAAGGTTCACAAATCAAAATTTTCCAAAATCGAAAAATATCTACATACATAGATATTTTGTATGGACATTAGGCTGGGTCGATTTTGTATGGGGGAAAATAAAAGGCATTTGCCCNCGTCTAATTTCCGCATAATCGCAACGAATATGTAATTGCAACAATCAAATATTAGCCGTTTAGGAAGTTACATACAAACACATGTATACTTAGCACACTAAATACAAAAGGTTCACAAATCAAAATTTTCCAAAATCGAAAAATATCTACATATATAGATATTTTGTATGAACATTAGGCTGGGTCGATTTTGTATGGGGGAAAATGAAATGCATTTGCCCGTATTGGCATAGTAACATTATGATGTCTTAGGTCTAAGCCAATTGCTATTGGCCACGAATGAACAAAAATTTCTGTCAACTTCCTATATTTGCAACTTTTGTATTGTATGCATAAACATAAGAAAACTAATTAGTGTTTCTGGAAGTTGTGCCTGTTCAGTGTTTCCATACTCATTCGCATAAACAAAAACGATGATGGAAAATAATGGCTTTTTTATTAGAGCTACCGAAATTGTTCCTAAGTTTGCCAAAATTCGCAAACTATAGCTAATATTAAAAAAAGATTAGAATATTTCAAACCAGCGACCTAAATGCACGCCTGCAATATTAATGCTGTTCTATATATCATTTGACTATAGGCTATTGCAATTATCAAGAGAACAATTAAAATTTTATTGAAAAAAGATATCTTTGAAATTAAGGATAAGCTAAAGGGCTTCGAGAAATGATATGGACTTTATCTTTTGCGTTAACGGATTCATTATCTAATAATATGGACCCAGGGGCGCACCCAGGAATATATTTTAGGGGGGTTTTATATTTCTGAAGATATATCACCGGAAAATACTGAAAATTTGCTTGATAATACGCTCTTTAAAATACATTTATGCAAGTTTTATGTACAGTATGGTACAGTAATAAATAAACGTTTTAAAATTCATAAACTGCACTTTATTTACATAAGATTAACAGAACTGAAACACTTTTAACCGACTTCAAAAAAGGAGAGGTTATCAATTCGCGGGAATACATAACTTTTTTACCACGTGAAGCGATTTCAATAATCCTTTTTTTATTGGAAAGATGGTACCTCAAGGGTCGTCCCGTAATTTGGTTTAGAGATCCGATGATTGGATCATGAAGAAATTAACGGTACCCCTAAATTTGTATATGAGAATTGAAGTCGGTTGTGTTCTTTCCTTAAAAACTACTTGTTTAATAAAAAGTTCTATAAACTCAAGATGCGCTCAACTTTCAAAAGTACCTATTAAAAATTTTAAAAAAGAGTCAGTAAAAATAAATTTATTGATTCCATGAATTTTTGCACTTTTATGTTCATTTTTTCGATTTCTGGTTTCTGGTTTTCGATAGATGGTGATTTTTCACGATTGCTAAATTTTTTTAATATTTCGAGTTCCGAAAAAATTAACTGAACTGTCAAGAAAAACGAAAAATTCATATAAAACGACGGACGAGAAATGGAAAAGAAATTTTCTTCTACCAAATTTTCATAAATCAGTTTGCAGCTCTCAAGAAAAAAATGCTCGTATATTTATTTCCTCATGAAAATTTACAGCAAAAGCAAAGCGCTTTTTCAAGCAACAGAAATTATAATAAATATTTCTTATAATTTCCTTGAGAGCTGGATTCTTAGCTTTAAGATACAGTTTGCATTTGAGTTTATTAGCTTTAGGGGGGTTTGAACCCCAAAACCCACCCCTTGTGTGCGCTAATGTATGGACCAAACCTTTTTGCTGAACTCAAAATTTTGAACAAAAAACAAAACAAACAAAATCGACTAGTGTGCTGTGGCTAGTCACTTGGCGGTCGATGCGCGGGCTCTTACAATTTATATAAAATACTTACATTTTGCAGGCTTGTTGTTGACTTCATGATACATACAATATATTTTCACTATTACCAAGGGATTTGAGAAAAATTAGACTT
>NW_016176190.1:0-1514 GCF_001687245.7 Rhagoletis zephyria
GATAATGGCTTCACCAATTTCTCGTAAGCTTGGCACAATTGTTGGTCCCCTTAAAACAAAATCAAACGGCTAAAAAATTTTGAAATCTGACAATAACCACGCCCACATCCCATATAAAAGTAATTTAGATAAATCCGAAGTCTTCAATAACAGGTCTATTCTGCGCTGGTAATAACAATTTTGTAACCGGTAAATAAAGTTCCTCTCGATTTTTAAACTGTTTTCGCATTCTGTGTACTCCTGTGCAATGCCAGAATTTCCACAATTCTTCATAGCTGAATTGCTGAATATTTTAACTGCATTACCAACGTATCTAGAATCGAGGGAGCAAGAACTGTTAACATTTTTTGATAATAAAATTTTCCGGTTACAAAATCTTCGGTAACGTGCAGACTAAACCTATAAATCAGTAAATACTCAAGCGAATTTACTCAAAATTTATATTTGCCATACAAATTGAGGAAGAAATACGTTTCAAACAAATTTTTGGATAATGAGCGTGGCACCGCCTACTTATGAACACAAATGTAACCTTTCCATGAATTTGTATAAAATTCGGTACAATTCTTGTTCAAAATTTTGGAAATCGCACTAAAATTAAGTCAGGTTTTCATATAACGGAAAATTTCAAAGTGCTGATACTTCGATATTTAAACCCTTGAAAAAAGTTACATTATTAAGGAATTTTAGAAAATGGGCGTGATATCACCAAAATATAACTACATATATATGTTTATCTCACTAAGTCTAGCTGAACATACTATCGAACATGTTTCAAATAGGGGTAAGACCACTCCTGTAATGGTAGTTTTAGGAAAAGTGAAAAAAGCTATATGTAATAAGTGCGCCGGATATTTAATGTACGGCTTCGCCCGAACTCAGACCTTTTTACTTGTTTAATATAAATCCTCTTTTTGGTGTTTATTCTCTGAAATAAAAGCTTTACTTTGATTTAGATTTTTTCGCTTGTTGGGTATGTATGCCAAAGCATATTTTCTGAATGTATCTCAGTCATAAAGTGTACACTTTTATAATGTGCATTCTCGAAAATGAGGTTTCGAAGTACAAACGTATTTATAGTCGCCATTGCTATTTTTAGACATTTGCCAATTTCAACGTGCGGCAAACTAAAACAGTATCCTAACCCTGTGGGGAAAATCTCTAGTTCTGAACTGGTGCGCTTCTAGTACATTTAGACCCAGTACTGGTTCACGATAAATCTCTTTTGCATGCNAAGGACCACTCCTGTAATGTTAGTTTTAGGAAAAGTAGAAAATGCTATATGTAATAAGTGCGCCGGATATTTAATGTACGGCTTCGCCCGAACTCAGACCTTTTTACTTGTTTAATATAAATCCTCTTTTTGGTGTTTATTCTCTGAAATAAAAGCTTTACTTTGATTTAGATTTTTTCGCTTGTTGGGTATGTATGCCAAAGCATATTTTCTGAATGTATCTCAGTCATAAAGTGTACACTTTTATAATGTGCATTCTCGAAAATGAGGTTTCGAAGTA
>NW_016176190.1:4543-9417 GCF_001687245.7 Rhagoletis zephyria
TATTTCCTTTAAGTTTATTGGGAGCTTTGAAAATTTTACCTGAAATCATTTCGATGGCTGAGTGGAAGATCGACCTATCTCGGCAGCCAGTTCAAAAACGCCCTATCTTAGAAAACTTTTCAAGAACGCCCTACTTAAGAATTTGATTGAAAAACGCCCTATTTCAGAATTTTATTGAAAAACCCCTATCTCAGAATTTGGTTGAATAATGTCGTATCTCAGAATTTTGTTAAAAAACGCCCTATCTCAAACAAAAAAGCATTGAAAGTAAACTGAGATAGGGCGATTTTGAATCGGCAGCTGTGTGATTACACACTTGTAGGTTTTAAAAAATAGAGAACAAAAATGCATTGAAAGTAAGCTGAGATAGGGCGATTTTGAATCGGCAGCTGTGTGATTACACACTTGTAGGTTTTAAAAAATAGAGCTCGTAAATACACCAAAATACTCTTTCACTCGGAAGAGTTATATTTTTTAAGAGCACTGCGAGCGCTAGCGTTATTTACATTGTCTTCACCATAAACTCATCAAATGTCCGGCTCACTCATGACTTTGCACGTGGAGTATGTGTAAAATAGTTTATTTGTGTTAATGGCATCATTTTTATTTTAATCGTTCCGAGTTTTAAAGTGAGGCGAAAAATATTTATCACTTAAAACTTAAAACATCAAAACGTCTAAGCCAAACTTTTAATTCAGAAACAAACAATAGAGAAAATAACGAGTTTAAACAAATCAATGACAAATAACCAAGCAAGCAAGAAACACAAAAAGTGTTCCACCATCTCATCTTCTTCAAGGCAAGATAGGCAAATGGATTTGTCATTTACGCCTATGACAGTCAGGCGTTCGTGCTACGTGAAGTTACCGGTCAGCAGTCCAGCAAGTTGTCTGTAGTGTCGTCTGCTCAGTGAGAGTAAAAAATTAGATAGACTTTGTGATATTGAAGGCAACATGAGTTTTGCCCACCTGAATCCCCTCGATGCCTGTCAGTCATTTCTGAGCGAAGTATTCACCCAGTTTCTGATGGTGGCTTCGATTGCCGAAGGTGGGAGTGCAAAAACTGGTTGCGGACCGAGGAATGCCTGGTCTGAGCTAGCTCTGGTCAAATGATCAGACGTCTCATAACCAGGTACTCCAGAGTGACCTGGCACCCAGAGTAAAACAACCTCGTTATGTTCACCATCATATTTTAGTCTAGACTTGCACTGCTGAACTAGTTTGGAAGTACTTAAATAGAGGGCTGGTCAATGCCTTAATTGCAACTTGGTTGTCACTGCAATCACCTAAACTCCTTCCCCTCCACCTATGTTCCACCACGTAGTAGTAAATAAAGAGGCTATCAGCAATCATTTTGGTTCTTTATCTCTAAACCAGATAAATCTTCGTGGACCCCCATTTACAACTCATTGGCCCCCATATTTTTTTCACGTCACCGTGGACCCAGTCGAGTGATCCGCGGACCCCTGTCGGTTCACCTGTACCACTTTGGGAATCACTGCCCTAGCTACTAGCGGCACCCCAAGGTGCCGCGCCACCCACTTTGGGAAAGCCTGCTTTAGACCATAGCTCTAAAATGAAAAGATTTTTTTTTATAAAAACTTGTGATTGGGAATTGTTTGTTAGAAAAAATTAATTTCTGACATATATTTTTTTATTTAAAGAACCGCAAGATGGCGCTACAAAGTAAGTCTATACTAGTATGTATATATTTTGCAAGCCATTTTTTCTGTTCGCAAATCTCGAGAATGTCTCCACCGATTTCTTTGAAATTTTGCACACATACTGCTGAAAAATATTTAGATATATAAAGGGGGCGTGGCACGTGCCATACAAACCGAGTTTTTCAAACTGAAAAACTCTGGAAGTATTCATGGTAGAGTATGCAACTTGGTATGGGGATATATGAAATCAACAGCATACTCATGGCGAAAAATTGGAGCTATTGGAAAAAAGGGCGAGGCACCTCCCATACAAACCGAATTTTTCATACTACATATCTCTAGAAAAGTTCATGATAGAGCTAGTACCGATAGTACCGTCACTCGATAGTTTTCGAAAACATAGTTGAAAACGTCGATAGTACCGATAGTACTATCGTCGTGAGAGGTATTGAATTGAAATGCTCAATTGCTTAAGAAGTAAATAATTAATAAATTTAAAAAATTTATAAATTACTTTGTAAGTTAAAGAGATTATATAAATTTGTTTAAATTTGAGTGCACCAAAAAGAACTTCTTATAATAATAAAATAAACTTATTAATTTATGCGGCTGAATTATATATATATATGTTTGTCCCTTTTGATGTGCAAAGAAATGAAATTGGCTATAATAATACATTTCTAATACTACAAAACAAAACAAAAGATATTCGTTTAAATTGACAACTCATACTTATAAAAGTTCAACTGAGATCAAATACGGAGGCGCATATCAAAATCCGGACAAAGGAAATTATTAACATTTTACCATATTATAAGAAAACTAATAAAGTACTGGTCAAAAAAATAGCACCACAACATTTTTAGCTGTTTTGACTATTTTTTGTTTGTTTGTTTTTTATAAAATTTGTACAAAACATAAAAAACTACAAAATCATTAAAATTTCAAGCTTTTCAATTCGAATTTCTATACAAATTTTGTGTAAGCGGTTTTATAGCTTATTAAATTTTACTATAACTCAGTGTAAGCTTATAGTTGCTAAAAATTCCAATAACTAAAAATTTTTTGTTGCCGACTGTATTGTGAATTTTATTAGATAAAAAAAAATTATGTAATATTAAGAGATGTAAAGAGAGAAGTTTCGCTAAAACCGACAACGATAGTTTTTGAAACTGGCGACAGTTTTCAACTATCGATACTATCGATATTACTATCGATAGTATCCCAGCTCTAGTTTGTGAAATGAATCGCATACTCATGGAGAAAAATGGGGGTTACTTGTCATGTAAAATTTTCCGCTGAGTCTGAATATGTAGTCAAAATATAATAAACTCCAATAGTTTTTGGGATATAGCCAAATTTCGGTTTTTAGAGATGTGAAAAAGTGCACTCACTTAATTGTATATTTTCTTTTATATAGCCGGCATATCTAAAATTTCCTTCTACAGTTGTGAAGCACATTAAATTTACTATCTTCTGCATAAACGATATTTTTCAAACGGATTAGTAGTTTAGGAGCTAATCATTGATTCATCGACAATTTTGCATAATAAAAAAAAAAGTTACTTTCGGTAAAAATATCAACATGAAAAAACCTGTTAACTTTAGTATTCCTGAACGTCAAAGCATGATTCTTCGTTAATAGAATAGACCCTGCTCATCTAAATCTATACTATAATAAAACTGTAGATTGTTTGTCTGTTTGAACACACTAATCTCCGGAACTACTGAATCGATTTTTATGGGGCTTTAACCGGTATATAGAGAGAAACATCGAACGTAATCTACGGTATAAAAAATGAGATCTGACAAGGGGGAGTGGCACCTCCAATAGGCGTGACATTTTTAATCAGCTATAACTTCGAAACCGTAAGTCACATGACTTTGAAATTTGATTTGTTGACATACATATCTATGGTAGATGCCTATAGTAAAGTACAAATATTTTTGTAAAAGGGGCGTGGCACATACTATAGGAGTGCAATTTTTAATTGTCCTCTGATTCGTAAAATATACTTTTGCAAAAAATGGTGCCGACAGATGGCGCCGGAGTCAAGATATTTCGAGAACCCGTCTTTATCGTATGACCTGGCTTAACGGATATTAGCTTTATGATAAGAAGTGTTTCTCCAAAATAAATGGACCCAAAGCATAGTTGGCGGTAAAATCACGATTTTTAGATGCCCCTCTACAAATTTACATTTTAGATGACTTAGTAAAGCCCCATTCTATTAGTATGCATACAGGGAAGCGCAAAATTGATTAAGCTCCACAGATATCCTAGGCACATTAACGGATCATGGGTATATCAAGAAGAAGTGTGCTGAATTAGAGAGAACATGGTAGGCATATCAGTGACCCGTTTGAACGGGAAAACTCTTTCATCCTGTGGAACAGCAGGATTATAGGAGAAGATTACGCACTCTCGCAAACCTTGCAATACTTGCAGATATCTCACAGGTGGAAATAAAAGCTCATAGCATCGAAGGATATGAGTACTTAACCCGAATGTTATCTCAGCGCAATTATTCTTGGCCTATGAGTAAGCAAGGTCCTGATCTTCAGTCCTTTCGACCTAAACTAATAATTTTTACATTACAAACCGTTTTTGCATAGCAACACTATTTTAGTACTGGTCAACGTAAAAGTTCTTATAAGGCGTCGCGAAGCAAGCCAGGCATTTGCTAGTTGAATAATAAACGTAGAAGTTATGAGCACATACAAAAAGTTTCAACACAAATTTATGATTTGCATATTATAGAGTACACACCTTTTACTAAAATTTTGAAACACTATATCCCAGAAATTGTAATCCTGAGGAAGAAAAATGTTATAACAGTTTTTATAGATAATTGTATTTTTATGATAAACCTATGCGTTTTGCTGGAAAATTCAAAAAATCAACTTATATGACCTTTAACCTTGAATAAATTTGTTTGCAGACGTGGGATCGATGGATACCCTTGACATTTCATTCATAATAGTGTTCGCAACATTCGTACCGATTTTCAGCTTTATGTCAATTATTGTAAGCTATTGTTGCGCTAACTTGGCTGGGCTATTGATCTTGCGGCCCTTTACATAAGAAATAGATATCAAGAGTTAATTCCTCGTATCAAAAAACCCCCAAATACACATTTCTATCACAAAAAATTACATTCTTAACACTTTAGTAAATATTAATCTGCATATTAACTTATCATCAATACCT
>NW_016176192.1:0-9417 GCF_001687245.7 Rhagoletis zephyria
GATTTTACAAACCGGGAAATGTATTGATGTGAATAAAGTACGTATGTATTTGTATGTGTGTGAGTTGTTGTTATTTTTGTTTGAAAAATGTGTGTAAATGCGAATAAGTAGTATACTGGTTGTGTCGGAGGAGGTTAAAAGTCAAGAAATTAAACTGTTTAATGTCTAACAATACACAGCGGTTATTTACGTATGTATGTATGCACTTGTATGTATTTAGGTACATTAGACCGTAGGAGACAACAAGTTCGCCGTACACCCCAGAGTCCAAAGTATTTTTGCAAGGCAATCGCAAAACCTCAAGTATCCCATTCTGGTACTTTCCAACCAGATTTCAGTTCCTACCAACCTAACCTATCACCGCAATGTCAATAAATTAAAGCTCTCCAAAAGTCATTAAACGTTTGCTAAGAATGATTTTTGGTTATTTCAGTAGACCTATTTTCTTTTAAATCATTGCCGAGTGTATGAAAATATGAAATAGGCTACTTCTACGTTCGCCAAAAAATTTTTCGAAATAATCTTGACAAAATACTTTAGACCTAGGAGTGTAAGGCGAACTTTATTTTTTGCTTGCTTGTAAATTGGTACGGTCTTTTGTAAATATGTACATACATACGTATGTATATTTACCGGTGTATGATTGCATATGCAATTTATTTCACGTCTGCAATGCAGATGAAGATGAAGATGAAGATGAAGATGAAGATGAAGATGAAGATGAAGATGAAGATGAAGATGAAGATGAAGATGAAGATGAAGATGAAGATGAAAATGAAGATGAAGATGAAGATGAAGATGAAGATGAAGATCAAAATTTTAATTTACCTAGCTTTATTTTAAAGCCAAAATATTTCAATCTTATCCTGTTTTGCAGTTTTCGAAATAAAAGCTATGTGTACCTGTTGTTATCAACTTTCTAGTAATATCGGCTATCGTTTCTGACTAAAAAGAAATATTGACAATATGAGAAAAATCGCGGTTGGACTTAATTCTAAAATTGGGAGCCGATGGTTTTTTTTTCAAATTGTCATCTCTCGAGTAACCCGGCTTTAGAAAAATGTGGAATAACTGAGCTCACTAAAAATTACCCAGGTATTGTGCTTTGTATTTGTATTTTTTTGTAATATACATACATATGCATGCACCTTCAATTGACGTAATTTACAACTTGTGCCCTTCTGGCATGACCTATGCGGTCAAATTACGAAAAACTTACGGTTTTTTGCATGGTAGACAATTTTTTTTGAATACTTTAATGCTAGTAGCAGAGAACGGTAAACTTGATATTCGGAGTCCATAGCTTGGAATCATGTACTTTTATACCAACTCTTACTCGAACAATACTTGCATTCTTCTGCAATATTTTAGCGAGCCCATAATGAAAATAGTCCTTTTCCTTTCTTCCTGACAAAACTTAATGCCCAGCGAAACTTAAAGTAATATTCATTTATTATAAAATTAGTAAGAACTTTTTTGTAACTTCAAAAAAAGGTATGAAATTAAAATTTTTGCACTTCAATTTAACACTAATTGTCATTTTACAGTCAGGCAATTCAAACAAAGAAACACTCATGCCAACAGTTTTTACTATTAGCCGGAAAACAATTTACGCCACAAAGGCCCCAATTTGAACGCAATAAAAACCGAAGTGGCAAAGCTCAATCACAAACATATGTACACGTTTAAGTATATACTCAGGCGAATACACGTATGCTTACACTTAACAAATATGTATGTATATACATATGTATGTATGTATGTATGTATGTACGATTTAGTGGGTTAATATCTGATGCGTATGAATAAGTTAACGCCCTGCGGTCAGATCACGCAGTGCAAATGGTTTCATGGCAAAGTTTCTGCCGCAACGAGGTTGATGATGCTGATGATGATAAGTGCACAATTAAGATGTTAATTTGCGCGAAAAAAAAATATTATTTAATATTCACTAAAGTACGTATGCGCTCACGATACAGTGCCCATACATACATATGTATATAAGTAACTTTTATTAAACTCTGGAACCGGGTATGTAGGCTGATAGCACTGGTTTACAGCAAAAATGTTCAATGGATACCATTATCCAATTTCTATATAGAATTGCTCGCCGATTCCGAAAATCTAGTTAATTTTTTATTCTGTGGATACGTTTTCCAGATATTTTCAATTTACCGTTATTCAGCTTAAAACAAAAATTCGTTCCACTTAATCACGTAGATCTTACGACCCAATTTAAAAATATTAATATGGAGTACGGTAAATGAAAGCTAATAAAATGCCTCACTTTCCGAGAGGAAAGTTTCTGACAAATTAATTAATCATTCAATTTTTTTTTTTTTTTAATGAAAAAAATGAAAAAAAATCAAACTTTAACAGAAGGAACATTTAAAAAATAACAGGTTCTGTGCCAAATTTTTGCATCTGTGCTAAAGTCAGTTCTGTTACAAAAAAAATGATGTTATTACTGAAGAAAATCGATGGATAAATAAAGAAGTAAAGAGTGGTCAAATGAAAATACGCAAAGACTAGCAGGAAAGGAAGTTACTCATACGCCACGTACCAGGTGTAGTAACGCGTAAATTGCAAATATCTCGAAAACCTATCCATAAAAAAAAAAATCAACTCGATTTTCGAAATCACCGAGCAATTCTACATAGAAATCGGATAGTGGGTCTGGAGAACAAAAACCAAACTAAAATTTGTGATGCAGTGTAGTAAACATGTTCCTTGTGGGTGTGTGCAAGTGTTCATTTAAGTAAGTGAAATTTTTGTATGCATGCAACAATTTTTATTAGTTAGATGCGACAATAACATAAATTTTGAAATTGTAGTATTAGTACATATGTATGTAAGTACCCGGTGGGAAAATGTAATGTATGGTAATCGAAAAAACAATCAAAACAATGCTGCTTCACACATAAAATTTTATGATCTATTATGGAAGATATGAAGCTTGATTGATCGGATACAGTGGTTTTAGCTCTTTTAAAACACTGACTTATTTTTCACACGTGCGTAGGCGACTTCTCAATCATTGAATTTGATAACAGATTAAAAGAGATATCGTTGGTAACACAAAAGTACCTTTGAGAAATAAGTTTATAGAAGAGTTAAAAATGTATTGCTCGATTAAAATTGATGACAGCAATGTTACGTTCTCATCAAATATTTTTTAAACAGCTTTCATTTGTTATCTTAATATTTTTCTTACGAAGTATATATATATATGTATGTATTTATATCGAGGGCTTATATTCAATATGACCTATCTGCAGTTTTCACAATATGAGATTGCTATATAAAAATCCACTTTAGACTTAACTATTCAATTTCAAAATTAAAATTGGAACCAGTGATGACAGTTAAGTCTGAGATGGATTCTAACATCAGAAAGTAATTTTCGTATAAACTGCAGATAGGTTGTTTTGAATGTAAGCCCTCGACATAAAGATTCAATAAAATAGTTTAAACATACATACATACGCTTGTATTCATATAGTATGCCAATAAAACGCTCTACATTTATTATATAAACTGTACATACAGATGTATATATATACATATAATTATTTATATATATATTTATGTAAACTCTACATTGCAAAGCTTAACTTCTCCACAGCCCTACACAATTCGCCCGAGACTAATCTGTGAGTTTAGCGCAGCTTGCATTTATTTTATTGTCTGTTAGCAAAGCAGTTGTAATATGTTGTACACATAGCGTAAATAGGTTAATAATGATACATACGTATGTTAATATGAAAAAAGTTTTACAGGAACATTTATTTAAAAGTAAGCTGCAGGGAATACAAAATTAAAATTACATACGAGAATTGTAAAATGGATGCTCAACTCACTTGCATTTTCATATTATTAAGTTGCAAAATTGTAAAGAGGAAGTGGATGCATATTTACGGGGTATGATACTAAATGGTAGACTCTCCTCCGCAGCTCAGTATGCCGACGCAAAAGGCAAATCTTCGGAAATCGCTTTAAACTCGTTTCTCGGGTTTGTGGAAAAGAGTTTATCAGACAAGGGGTATGCTTTGGTTCCTGCTGTAGATATAGAAGGCGTATTCAATAACGGGTGGTTAGAAGATTTTGGTGTTGACCCTAACGTAGCTGCTCTGATTGAGACTATACTCGTCAAGCGGAAAATATCTGCTAGGATAGGCAACGCCTCACTAATCAGACAAGCCTGTAGAGGCATTCCTCAGGGAAGGGGTTTTCCCCTTTTCTCTGGAACTTGGCAGTGAACTCCTTGCTGCTGTACCTAGGGAGAGGAGGTTGCCACATCACTGCTTGTGCTGATGGACATTCTGCGCTCTAATATGGTCACGCTTAGAATCTGGGCGAGGGTAGGCGACTCGGAGTAAACCCCGAAAATACTCAAGTAATTATCTTCACAACATAGGCTCGCTGCACTCTCCCAGCTAATTTTCAAGGGTGTGGAGATTCAACAACTGAAAGACCCTATCGATTGTTTAATTGAGCTCGCATTGCAGGTACCTTTTCTTGGTACCGGGACTTGAACGAATAAGTTGAAGTTTACGCAAAAAGTAGGGTGCAACGCAACCTACACAGCAGAGCTACTAGGCTCTTGGGAGGATTCTCCAGATGCCGTAAAATGGCGGATCCCTTTGTCATCAACAAACGTTGTATTATCAAATAAGAAGAAGTATCTACGACTTAAGTCGTTTACAAATCGTCACCCTCATACTAGAAGGATGAATGTGCAAATTTATTAGTTTTTAATTATTAAGTTGACTTCATTAAGCTTTGGATTTTCTATGTTATACCCTAGAATACCATGCGTACACGGAAAGCACATATTTTACAATTTCAAGAGTTAAGTATCGTAAAAAACTTTCAAAGCTGATTTCCCAAAATTTTCATTTTTACACATTCATGTTTCTGGCATACGGGCGACGATATGTAGTTTTTCAGGGTTTTTTTGTGTCATTTCCAAACATGAGATTTTCCCTACAGTGTCATATACTATCAAAAAAATGTTCAAACATGTTTTGCTTGGAAAAACTGCGTGGCACTTCTCCAAAAAAAAAATGCAAAGATCAACGCATTTTTTTATCAACTTGAAACTTGAATAGAGAGCCATAAATCTTTGTAGAAAAATCTTTTTACAAAAAGTATGACAGAACTATAATTTGAGAGAGACTATTAATCCTACCCGACCGGAAAACAATTAAGCACGATTCAATGTGATCATGTAACGCAACTCTTCCGCACTATTAGGATTTCGCAATCGAAAAATTGATTTCTTTCGCTCCACCCTAATATGAGTGTATTACTCTAACTAACAGACATATAGAAAATTACATATAACTTGGTAGTTATTGCTGCATTGCCTTTGGTCAACAGCAGCTGCTCCCAATTGGCTTACTCACCTACATATACTTACTTATGTATGTACGTATCTGTTAATGTATGCAGATTTGCACCTAAATACTTTTTCTCTGGCTGATTGCCTGAACTGCTGCACCCGACTGAACTGCGCTTAACATTAGTTATTGTCATTCAATCAAATGCATTTAAGTTGCCGTTTGTATACAGACCTCCATATGTAGCTTTGTACTTGTCATGCTAATGCATAGTAGCTCTTTTCTATGTTGACTCTAATTCTATGGGATTTGCGTATTACAAGAGTTGTCCACTTGATCGCTGGGCCACTTGGTCATTTGCCACCAACTAATCCAAACGTGTATGTGGAGACCATACTAATGCAAATGAAATTTTAAAAGCGCAGGAGTATGCCAAAATATATGTATCTACATGAGAAGCACTGGCATGGAGTGTGGACGAGAAATAGTTGGAGAGAGAAGGAGGCGCATTAAGTGGGAGTAGGTTGAAATGACTTCGCGGTGGCCTCAATGCTGACAAATATCCACTGAAAGTATTTTGTAGTAGAATTTCCTACGCGAGTACGCTCGGAATGCGGTCGTTGGAATTTTATCGCTAATTCGCTAACTACAAGTGGTGAAGTCAAACGCAAAATGACAACAAATTGTTGAGGTAGCAAAAGTCAATACAAAATCCATAGTTAAAAAGGGAACTGTATTATTCAGTGTAGCGATATACCCAAGTTGGGAAGATTTTTTAGTTAAGCAGCGATTATTTTCATTTATAAAAAGTTTTTTTTGTTTTTTAACTGCTTAATTTTATTCCTCGTTGATTGTCTCAAATATTGCAAATATACAATAAATCAAATTTCTTTCTCAACAACTGTTAAATAATGTAAGCACTCATGTTCATATACATACATACACTTACATATCTCTCATTAATTCATCGAAGACATACAGCCTTTTCACAATCTTGAAGCAAAGTAATGAAAAATGTTAATATATTTAAGTCAACTAGTTAAACAGGATTTTCGATTTCATTTGCATATAGCTGGGCAAGTAAATATTAAGCAATTTTTGTGCCGGTTGGCGCTTTCAAAACATTTATTTATGCTCTAACAATTTGAGTAAAACTTGTTGGTTGAATTTTGCGAAATCCGATTGGAAATACATAATAATAAAGCTTCACTTATTAAATAAATTTGCTTACAATTCTCATAGGGTTGTGTAGATATGAGGGACCGTAACGGTTATTGGCCTTGTAACAAAAATCATAATTTAACCGTTAAAATTGAATCTCTACTTTTCCGCTAAAATTTAAACGCTATTTAAGATTTTTATTTTTTCGATGAAGAATATTCGTTGTTTTTAGATTTTTATGTCTCGATAAATGGTTTATTGTTATTTTAAATTGTTATCTTTTCTAACATTTTACAACCGTTATTTCTAGTTTTAATTTTTTAGATCATAAAAAAATTTTAATCCGTCATTAAAACGCAGTCTCCACTATAATGGTTAAAAATGATCGAAAAAATACATCTTAATCCAAAATGAAACAAAATTTGTCAAAAATAAATAAAAAATCCAAATTTAACGATCACTCTTGATCGAAAAGTAACGATTTTGCAGTGATCTGAATATAAATATCTGGGTGTTTCATGGTTATTTTTGGTGCCTGCTAGAGATGTTATGTTTATGCCCACCTGCATCCTCCCGAAGCCTCCAAGTCATTGCTGAGCGAAATATTCAACCACTTTACTTTCTAACGCTGGGAGTGCTTAAACTTTTTGTGGACTGAGGAATACCTGGATGGAGCTGTGTCTGGTTAAATGGTCAGCTGTCTGATTGCACTCCCGAGTCAAGAGCAGCGCCAGATGTTGTAGAGAAAGCTACCAAAGCATACCACCATACCACTGATGCATAACTGATAATGGGTCCGATCATCGGGTTGTAGATCCGGAGTATATCCCTTTGTGACAGACCCTACGTTTTAATAAAGACTAAAGGTCTGTTTATGCATACTTCGCATAACTTCGCACAACTTCTTAAAGGTAACACAACTTTACAAAACTTAAGGCTGATTATGCCTCGCATACAACCAAATTTATCAGTACTACCAAACTTATGCATCGACGCAGTAAGGTTATTCACGATGTGTGAACAAAAACAGCTGATTTTTGGTTTTTTAGGTAAATAGATTTGTTTACAGCAAAAAAATCATATAAGTGGTTTTAATGGAGTATATTTGTAGTCCAAATTGAGTCGACGCTAAAGTTCTTTGCAGTTTGACATAATTTTCAATACAATATCTGTCAACAAATCTGTCTGTAAATAAAATACGTATGTTTTTATTTTAAATAATACGTAACTAAATACATATATTAAACGATATATTTACTAGAAAGAGCTAAAAATACCTTTCATTTGATATATAATTTTATATGGTTGGGTTTAAGGACAACTGCCAACAGCGAAATAAAACAACTGTATTGATTTTTTAATATAAAACGAAAATGTTGAAAAAATAGCGCGATATTTTCTTCCAAATATTGGCCTGCAGAGCTTTTTTTCTTTTAATAACATATTTTAATATTTAGTGATATTACCAAAGATTTTGTTATTATAAATTATATACTTAAAAGTGTTTTTTTTTGCTCCTTTTTATCTTGTGCATATCTTTTAATATAGTTAATTACGTATTTTTTTTTAGAAAAAACAAGTTTTTAATAAAATAATGTTTATATTAATATTAAATCAAACTTTTAATTACTTTTCCGACCATATCCATACTTTGAAAATTGGTTCAAAACTTTTGAAATATAAGCTTTTGAAAATTCCACGTATACCCGCCCTAGAACCGCTCCTATGAATTTACACAAAAAAAAAATGTATTCCATTAAAATCATGGCCCGCCGGCTCATATTTTCTTTTTTTTTTAGCTGAACGGGCCCTATTCTTTACTTGTTCCCAAAATTACATTAATAGAATCGTGAATTCCCCTAATGTGCTTCCCATGCATCTCTGTAAAAATATTGCTATTGGTACCACTGCAATTGAAATGTCACTTAAGGAAATTGTACCATGTGCTTGACTTTTAATAGATTGGCGGTAACCAATTTGAATATCGTGCTTTTATAGTCATCTTGGTTGCTCGCACAATTTTTGGATGAAATCTGTTGAGATTGCGTACTGGTTTTCCTCAACGCCATGCCCAAGGACTGGCTTGCGATTGTGTTAATTTGCGTAATTGTAGAGTAGCATTTCCAAACAATTCCATAAGTTTTCTGTCGGATGGGCTTTACGCAAGCCACTCCATGATTATAAAAACTTGGGATTTATACCTATTTGGCCCCAGTTTCGGAGAGTGTTTCGGATAATTGTCCTGTTAAACTTGATAAAAGCCTCCGAAAAATATCCTCAGAAATTGCGAAACTCTTTGAAATAGTTCATTTATTTTCTTTTTATCATTGATTTAACGACAGTTCTTACTCCCTAAGGCCGAGGCCACGCAATAAGCGGCAAAGCGGCGAGCGGCTGAGCGGCTTAATTAAAACATATGAAATACTATTGAAGTGGCCATGCTCTGAGCGGCCTAGCGTGACGAATTGCATTTTTTGTGGCCTCTTGACCTTGCAGACTGATGTCCGCCTTTTTATCGCTTGTTTAGATAACCATAGAACGAACGTTTTGCTGATATGACTTCTTTTTTTATAGCGCGGACTTTCTGACCCTTGTACAAAAAGTTTTAATTTTGTTTTTGCTTGGTATGTACACTTAAAGCTCGCACAGCGAAAAGCCCACGCGCCTTGATTACAAAATTTCAGTAAATGAACGAGAACTCCTCTTTGAACTACAAAATTCAGCAATTACTAAAAGGGTGCGAAATTGGAACAATGCAGTCAATTTTTATTTGGTCATTTCTTACTGAGTTTCCGCATGCAAATCTTAAAATTCAAACGTTAAGTTAAACATCGGTAAGACGAAATGCAAATTTAAATTACCATAAAATAAATTGAAAAAGTACATTACCACAAATTTAATTTTCCGTTTTATT
>NW_016176193.1:0-9417 GCF_001687245.7 Rhagoletis zephyria
TAATGAGACATCCCTGACTATTAGCTAGACAGGACGCAGACCAAGTATTTTTCTGCCCACAATCAGTTATAGCAATTCCTCCGCGAATCTTCGAAGCTGTCATGAGAAACTCGCTTGGTGCACCGCTCTTGATTGTAAGCACCGAGTGACTGCCGTTGGCCAAAACTCATGTTGCCTTCAATCTTAGAACGTCGAGATATATGCTTTCATTGAGCAGATATAACCGCAGACAACTTGGGCTGGCTGCATAACAATTTTGAGAGAAACCTTAAGTGTCAGCGTTCTGTTCCTTCACCATCTGTTTCTTGTCCCCTCCAGCCTTCTGACTTTCCCATGTATTTCCACCTCCTCCCTGAAGGGACCACAATGTACATCTTAATCCGTTTAAGTGTGCCTACATCTACGGTGGCGGCCCTTTCACCTACGTACCTTCTTATCTTATATTTAAGAGGCTTTTGACAGAAATTTTGTGAGAGACAAAAATCTGAGCACGTCTCAGCAAGTGGCAAGTTCGCATCTAACGGACCTGGTAAACTTTATTACAACGTTTGTTGAACTAAAACTTCTACCATTTATTAATTGCTGTTATTTTCGGCGTCCATTTTTCATTAAAAACGGCCTTATGGTCAACCAAATTTTATAATATAATTGTTATTAGACAGAAAATGGACCCGTTTTTATTAAACTTAGATAAATCTGTACGATAAACTTTCCTCTGATAATAAGAACCAAGTCGTCAACCTAATCGATAACCCAAAAGGCCCTCATTTCAGTTTCTCCAGGACGAAATTTATGTTTGCGCTACACACAAAGGGGGATACTGAAATCCCCAACAATTTTAGGATAAATCTCTTACACATGCAATTGCCAAAGGAAGCGACTATTTTCACACGCACAAGAAGGATATCGTCGTGTTCCGATGACTGAAAATGTTTAAAAAGTGGATCCGTCTTAAGGGATTCCTCCTTGATACTTATAGAAGTTCCTTTCGCTTCTGGTTCTACCCCTCCCAGAATCGCCTGAAGTAAGGATTAGTTTCACTCTCGCATTAAATTGGTAGAGTTAGAGATCGATTTAGAAATCGAGGGAACTGAGGAACTTTTATTAAGTGGTGTCAGCGGGTACCAGTACGGTTCTTAGGACTCGAAGCATCTTAATTTCTAGCACCAACAAATGGAGTGCCGGAGGATTTTTTCAATAATGTGCTGAATTTTATGTACATATAAACACTTTTGTAATGTACATAAAGGTGGACGAAAGCTTTTCCTTTAGATGTCGCCGTGATAGCAGATGCCACGCCAAAACCTTGGCAGTGATGTGCTGGTTCGAAAATATCTTCCGCCATTCCGTAGCCTGACGTTAAAGAGTAGCTGAAAGCATCTGCCACTTAATATGTCTAAATTTTTTTTATCCTAGTTGGGGATGATTTCGGTGGCAGAAAGACTCTCTTTGGTTACCCTGAAAGCCTTCGCAGTTTTTTTCCACCCTAGGATTTCTCCTTACTATGTGATTGGCTTACTTAAAGAACCATCTCTCAGAGTCATATGTTATAACTCCCTAATATTCAATCAGTTATTAGCGCTTGCCGACAGGGTTCTACACTGAGGGAAATAATGCATAGTAAAAATGAATACTTTATATTTGATTGTCGTTTAAAAATGTTCGTATTTAAAAATAATATTTTCATACAAAATTTATTACGCACGTATTTGACTGTTCACATCTGAGTATGCATATGTAAGTGTACATACGCACCCCAAGCATGCAGAGCGCCGCACTGAGAGCGGTGACAAAACACACATACACACATAGCAAGAATGGTAGAATGAGAGTAGAATTCTCAAGAATTTCTGTCAATCGTGCATACATAGTACATACATGTTTATCCGGACAAATCGCGTTCTGTGGTGTTGATGGATATTCAACATTTGAAAGGAAATTTATATGTCTGGATGTAGCTGAGTGCGCAAAGATGCTTGCCACAAGTTGTTGGTATCCGGAGATGGTCGGGTTCGAATTCCGCTGCAGGCAACATGCAAATAAATTTTTTTTTTTAGTTTTTTCTTGATTATTCACTTCTCGGATGCTTTTTCAGTACGAACGCGGTCATTTTAATATGCGCGTAATTGAATTGAATATTTACCGATATACAGTACTTTCGTTGACGTTTATAGTAAGATCAATTACGTTTCTATTTGATTTTAATATTTTTTTCCCTCAGTGTACGAACGTATCGAAACTGACGGCCCTCCAGTTTTGCAGGCACTTTAGCCTCGAATTTAAGTCCTTCTGAGATACTTTAAAGGGGACGTTTTCCAAAGCTCTTGAAGTTAGGTTAGTTTGGTGTTGCTAGCTGCTTCGACTAAAGGGAGACATGCCTAGGCTCATTGGTTATATTAATGAACCGCGAGCACTTATGAGTGCCTGCACTGCTTTGAACCGCCAACCAATCAAAGCCCCTGATAGGGTAAGAAAGTGACAGATATCACGGTAGGCACGGTATAAGTGAAGCTCATTTTACTTGCATGCCTTCTTACTAAACCGTGGCCAGTTACAATTCTGGTCAGTATTGAAGTTGTATAAGTAAGTCGAGGCTTTTTTTGTCGAAGCTTGGTAAAAGGTTTTGGGTCGTCCTACAAGTGAGTCCCTTCGGCCTTCTTTTCATTGTTTGTATTCTCAAAAAAGTACGATTTAATTAAGGACTTTCAAGTTGGTAAAGTTGAAGTCAGACCAGTGAATTGTCTACCTCGCAATCTCGCCAGCCAAGTAAACTCATTGCGTATCTGGCATGACTGTCGCTATATGGGTGGCAAATTTAAGAGAAGGGTGCTTTGTCCTATTTGTTGTAAAGGCTCTCATGAGCTTCTAGACATCGGTGTTATTTGCGACGCGCATATACCTCCAGAAACACCGACGCTTATCTACTTACATACTTCTCAAAATAATGGTCTGAATTCGGAAGGCGATGAAGTCTACCTTACGCTGATTCGTGCTTCCACTTTCCGTGATGAGCTTGCTTTGGAGATCAGTTTCGACTCTCGGACGCTATTCGCAAAAGTAAAACATCTAACTTCTTAATACTTTTTTCTCTTGATTTTGATAGCAAAACACCTAAAAAATGTCCACTCTATTTGGAGTTATTATTAAATTATTTAGTCAGGTCAAACCACTAATCTATTCATCTGAAACCCTTAAGAGTGTATCGCTTGGCAGGCCCACACCGAAGGCTTTAAATAATTGACAATTACCAAGTGCCACATGCCACAAATTGCTGACATAAGAGAACACGCTCGTACATTTTTATGTTTTTAGTTTTTACTAAGCATTTGAATGTTTCGTGAAATTCCAAGCATATTTGTAGGCGTCAAAACCGAAATCCTGCACAATTGCGCACTCAATATGCCAAGCAAACAAACCAAAAAAATCTAAAAAGTGAAAAACACATTCGGCGGGTGGACATGGTTTGAACATATTTGAACACTGCAATTTGTGCGCTTATCAATGGACAAAGATCTGCTACACAGAAAATAACAATGGACAAAAGTATTCCTGCGTTATAAAATGCTTTGAGTTGGGAACAAGAAAAACAAAAAAAAGGAAGCTAAAGTGCAACCGACAATGCTCGCTTGGCAATGCTCCTGCTGCTGCCACTGCAATATGGCAACAATTACCAAGCAACAATTAAATTTAAAATGGGTAGCTCGAAATTGTGCAGCACAGCTGATTTAAATTAAGATAAGCGACAAATTAGCGCCGAGATACCGAGCACACAAACACTCATGTATACATACACTACATTCATGAGGTCATGCAAATTACCCCTGCCCTTCGGCTGTCGTTTTAGTAATTCCATTTTGGCCACCAAAAAAAAAAAGGGCGCTGAAGGGTTGACCAAAATTCGCGGCCTCATCGCTACCACAAATTTTGACAGCTCAACTGCGGCGAGCTCTATTCGTATAGCAGCGACAGGATATTAGGGTGTTTTGGTCGGGGTGTTGGGCGTCGCGTTGCGTTGCGTCACATCGCTTAGTGGCTTATCAGCGTGCATTGATCATATGTCACAGATGTTTGCGTTTTACTTAAACAATTCGCCTTTTTTCGCGCCTGACTGACAGTCGTTTGAGTAAAAGGTAGCCGGGTATTTGCATTTATTTTCTTCCATTATCATTTTAGCTTTTATTTATTTGTTTTTTTTTTGTTTTTTTTTCAGGCCATGACCAGGGTTATGATGACTTGACATTACTTCAAAATTGTTTAACCACACTCGAACAAATTTGTTTTTTTTTTGTCGCTTTTTTTTTATTTGCTGCCAATTTTTATCTGTGGTTAAGCAAATGCTTACCTTTAGCGTAACCTTTCAATTTAACCCTTTCCCCTGCAATCATTTAGCTTTTGGTTTCATTTCAACAAATTGTCGTGTGCTATGCAATGATGACCTTTCCTTGGTTGTAAGCGATTGCTCACTTGGGCTTCGAAAAGTGTAAACTCATTCGTGTTGACATATTGACTTTTGATTTTATCAATTCACCCTTTTTTGGTGGACCACAAATGGCATGATTTAGCGGAAGTGAAGAAAACTAGTTAAGTGACAGTCAGCTGTAACTAAAAGGCCTTTGGTAGAACAAGACGAAGTAAATACATTGATATGTATATACAGCACCAATGCGAACAGTTTGGTAACCGTGCACAAAACATGGATACTTTAAAATACATCAGAGACTAGGAACGGTCAAAATATTGGACTTCTCCGGGGTAACATAGATTAAACAAGGCCAATAAATATGGGCCTGTCCGTCAATTTTGTTATGGTGAAAGATTTTTGAAATGAACCGAGTGCCATTCACATCGATCAAGCGAATGAAACCTAGCCATAGCTACCCAAACATTTTCATGAACGGCTCTAAAATGGTAACATGAGTGGGTGCCCGGTCAGGAGTACCGTAAGGTTACCGCAGCATTGCAGCATATTTCAAGCAGCGGTTTTCGCATTGAGGATAGCAGCAAAGCTAGCCTACACCGAAACGACAATCAACTCAGAAGTAAACCTATACATACACAGTCATACCAAGTCCCCACCCAAAAGTTAACCATCTCAATTCGAACTTAACCACATCGCTAACTATTGCTGTCCACACTGCGGTTTGAGGTTTATAAAACAGTACAAATGTAGACAACAGTGTTCGGAGCTCCAAAACTCGATTCAGGACTAAATCGCTGCAAAAGTCGGGGCAAAACAAATTTTCCTTATTCGATTGAATTTTTTATTTTCGTTTCTGACATTAAATGTTTGACTTAAATATTTTCTATTCATGCAAAAATTAGAACGCGAGGCAATGTAAGGATAATATGTTACATATTTAGGTAATTTTTAGCATTTTCTATAAAGTAGAACATTTCTAACACTTTATTTTTTAAAGAGCAGTAGGATCTAAACCTTTTCTACTTTATATAAATTTCATTCTACATATCGTCGATGTTTTTGCAAAACTGCCCATCGCCCAATTGCAAAACCGCCTATCTTACGGCACTCAAATTTTACAGGAGAGCGAAAAAACGGTATATTCTTTGAGGGCATTGCAATGATAGGCGGTATTCTCTGTAGCTATGATTTTACAAATCTGTTGTTTTAATAACGATTTAACGATTTTTATGCATTAATATCGACGCTTGGAGTTCAGGGTTACCAAATCTCATTTTGCCACAACGGCGATTTAGGCGGTTTTGCAACCGGTCGATAGGCGGTTTTGCAAAAACATCGACGATATATTTTTAAACAACTTAAGTAAAGTTCTGCAATTTCTACAGCCATACATCAAAAAATAACGAGGTTACTTTATTGACGCATTGGTATGAAAGAATTACTTTTTAACAGTAAGATTTGGCTAACTTTAAATTTTTTTACTGAAACCGGTGGTGAACACTCAAAAAACGGCCCTAAGAGGGGCATAAAATGAATGCAAAAAATGGAATATATATAAATCGGAGTAAATCTGATCTGATCTTAGTGAAGTCCAAACACTAGTAGGGAAAAAATTTTTTACATTTTAACGCTAATGACCCACAGATGGCGGGAAAACACAGGGTTGTATCAGACTTTCGACGTGGTTTCGAGTAGGTTAGCTTTTAACCATCTCAGTGAAATGGTTAAGTGCTGTCATTTTTATATGGCGAAACTATGCTAAATCAAGTGGGTTATCGGGATAACCAACTCAACAGCCATAACTACGTGGTTAGCTCTAGTGGGGACATGGTATCAGGCAGCGATTAGGGCAGTTACTTCTTATAGTATTTCATCCAAAAACGTACTTCGCAGGCGGAAGGCCATTAACAGGCTGGCCGCGGGTGCCCGGCCGAAAGGGAATAGAGGGTAATTAAATATCAGATGAGACTGCCAAGAGCGGCACCAGTCTGACTCTCGAACAGACAAACTACATTCGTATACCACTTAAGCACTTGTACAAGGAAATAAACGATAATATCATCAGGTAGGTGGAATGAATTAACTGCAAAAATGATGTGCGAAAACAGCCGATACAATTATACTCGATTCTTGTTAAGGCTATCAAAGAAAAATTTGCTATCAAAGAAAGATTGCAGAGTTGCGCATATACTGGTGGGTGCTCAGACACAACAAAAAATGGGTACAATGGTAAATGGATGTGTAATACAAAATAAGGATTTTGATATTTTAAGGACCACCCTATTAGCCAACAACTAGAGAGAAGCTAAAGTCACTACAGCCGGAAATAGTCTAATTAATCCGAAAGAGAAGACTTTTATTTTTCAGAGTAACCTGTACTTCCAAATCTCTTAAAAATTTAAAATCTAAATGGGATCATTGAGAAGTCCAATAAGCTTAAAGGTATCAGCGAATCGGGAAAATAGTTCGTGTCAATGGTTCAGGCGGGAAACTAGTCTAGACTGTACTGAACATGGTGGTGAAGCAATTGGAGCATGTATTATTTGCGACTTTGTCGCGTTATCGTTTTCGCTGGAAATTAAGCAGCCATAAAGAACAAGGTGCTTCATATTCGGAATAATAGAGGAGGAAAAAAATGCGAAGCCAAATTTGCCGTGGTATCGGGTTTCGATAAGAGTATTTGTTTCGCGATACCTACTCAGAACTTGGTATTGGCATCGGTCGAAAAGTCTCGAGTATGTACTTGTATTTACTCGTATCGTTTCATCTCTAGAGATAAATCCTTTGATATTCATGAGAAATCTTCCGCTAAGCCGAAACCTGAAATGAGTGTACGTCATTTCCTTCATTATAGTAATGAACTGAATATATATATATCTGGTCAGCTAAACCTCTAGCGTACAGGTTAGAGAGCAGAACCGATCGGTAAGTTTTTATGTTCGGTTACTGGTATTCCAGTCCATCCGTAGCCGGTTTGTCGCGTCCGTCAACCGATAGGGCGGAAAATGGGTATGCTGAGCATCTCAGCGGAGTAAGTATATGCCACTCTTACTCGAATATGCTGCTCGAGCTCGAATGTGTATCGTTAAAATAGAAGATAAACATCTAATTTAGCTTTTCGGCCCCTTTTTGATCTCGCTAGAATATTTTCGATGTGGACACAAATAGATATGTATGTATATGTGTGGGAAGCAGGCCGCAGTTATACATATTTCAGGAAACTTAATTGAAGCCAACTTAGATATAAAAAATACCCTCAAGGTAATCTTACCGAACAAGTCCGTTTACTAGATGTGAACTACTATGGAACAGCTCATGTCCGCTCAGCATTATGCGTAAAAGGGATATATGCAACACTAAGTCCTTTCTGGCCTGATTTGGTTAGCATATAAAGCCTCAAATGTTGATTTTTGTAGGGCTTTTGAGTGCGCACTCACTTGGAATGCAAGCGGTAAGACTAATATCACACTTGATTGGGTTATATGAAGTTGAAGTCATCGCAACACTTTCTGATAAGCTGATCAGCTTTTGTAATTTTGGCAGTTAAGCATAAGGTCTCAAAGCTCTTAAAAGGACTTTATGAGTTCTCTTAAGTAGGCAATTTCCGCCTACAAAACTTCGCTATCGGCACTCTGCTGTTACATTAAATCACTTTTTAATGGCTCAAGGGCTCCTTAGCAGCACTTTAACCTCACCTCNACAAACAATCAAAATTTTGAAAAGAATGTCGAGTGAATGCAGATCCTATTGATTCAATCATTTTACAGCTCTGACCTCAACTAAGTCTCGATACCGCTCTATGCCTTTCTGATTATAGCCCCGATTCCTTTATTTGTTGATAGGCCGTTCTCAGTAAAAAAAAAAATCTAGTTCCTTTCTGAATAAAAGAGTATGGCCCATGTTTTGCAAAGCACATAGTATGTACTCTAAATTCGAAAGCTTTTTCGAATATTCACTCACATTCCGCATATGATTTCTGTTAAAAATCTCAGCAGAAATTATTTCCTGAGCTACGCTTAACGACTTAAAGGCAAGGCATTAAAAACCCAATAGCGTTATCAAAGAAGGAAAATTCAAATCGAAGGTATTAGCAAGATAATTACGTGTCCTACCGTACATCCAGAAGCGCAACTGGCCGTACATTGCCACCGCCATAGCCATCTAATTAATTGGCTTGTATTGAATGAAATGCAAGCAACAATGAAAATGAAAATTTGCTGTCACTAGACGGTATATCTGAATTGCAACAGTCACTGCGTTGTCGCCAGTGCGGTTTTACATTCAACAAGAACAACAAACCCAGAAATAGTACACTAAATCACCCAAACTCAACTGTCGACTGAAAGGCAAGGTGTTGAACGATTGACAACCGAATGGGTACATTTTCTCGAGCTTTCAACTGATGAGCATTGCTTGCGATACTCATACCACTGCGTTATATTGCTAGTTTTGTTGTTGTGGTTGTTTTTGTTGTAATTGCATTGACTGCATTATCTTAATTAAACTGCAAAAAGGCATTAAACGTAAAATGCAAATCACAGTCACAATCAGCAGGCGAATTATACACGTATGTACTATTTTTGCTAAGAATACGCCAACCTCGATTTGCATGCACATTTGTATGCCCATATGCATGTGTGTATACATACATAAATACGCGTATGTAGCATGCCACCTTCAATAGTCCAACCATCCAGCTGTGGTGACTTCCATCATCAATATGGTGGCTCTGTAGGTACAAATGTACATAGCACCACGACTTGGCTTTTTGCAAATCCTATCCTTTTTGCATTCACTTGCGCCTCTGCGGTTTTCATTCGTCGCTTTCCTTTTTCTACCACTAGCGTCTCCTCCACGCCACCCCCAACTAGTCATATCGATGACATTTACAGTATTTGTTGTTGTTGCTCATACTCTCAATTTGAATGTCATATACGAATTTGTATACAGATATTTTTGTTGCTGCATGTTGCATGTGTCGCATCTCAATTTATTGG
>NW_016176194.1:0-9416 GCF_001687245.7 Rhagoletis zephyria
GTGTAGTAAATCGTGTGCGAGGCGGTGGTTTCTATGGCGGCGGCGGCGGATATTTTGGTTGAGAATATTTTTGGGTGACATTTAATTCATTGTGATATTATTAAGTATGATTAAGTTACGTAAAAAAAAAAATAAAATTAAAAAAAAAAACCAAGAGGATTTTTTTACTGAGGAATTGCTAAGGAGCTAAATATGCTTTGGAAAGCGTTAATAAAGAATGGTATATGTGGTACTACATACGTCCTTACTATTCTATGTAGTGAATTGTTGTGAAATATATATTAATAACAAAAATTTATTGTTTTAGTTCTGCTATAAAAACTAAAAACAAAATGCCAAGAAAGGATTTTTTTTTGTCCAGGTAGTTGTGTAATAAAGCTTTACTTTTTCAAAAAGAGATGCCATCTGCAAAAAAATTTAGTTCCCATTATTCAAAAAATTTAATAAATTGTTTCAANCAGAAGAGTTGCTACCTGTTTTAAAAATCAAATTCAACTTACTTTGGTATTTGAGATATGCATCATAATATAGGTGTCACACGAAACCGGTTTAAGAAAGGCTTAATTTAAAAAGAATTAGAGGGGTGTTGCCACCTGTTTTAAAAATTGAATTTTATTAAACTGTAAGCAATTTAAAATATGGGTGTCAAACGAAAGAGTGTTAAGAAATCTTTCGTTCGAATATTTAGTATGTTTTTGAGGTGTTTGCATTAGCGTTGCCAGCTGTTTAAAAAATAATTTAAATTATATAATAATTAAATAAATTTAATTAATTATTATAGGATTGTTATCAATCGAAATAAGTTTGAAGAGGCTTTATTTCGGAACTCCGTTTGAGAGAGTTGCCACATGTTAAAAAAATTAAATTTAACTTCTAATAAGTTAACCCTCTACTTCATACGAAGCCAAATGTGGCAATTTTTTTCGTGGTCATTCTGAAGTTTTCCGTGTTTTTTTTGGGACTTTACTTTAGTATGCCGTGTGTAATGGAATTATAAATATTTAGTACTTTTGTACACAATTACTGTTAAGTAAAAGTAACTAAATAATTTGCTACTCGACTTTAGTATTATCAACTATTTAATAACATCCAAAATACTTAAATACATAGCTCTTAATTATTTACTACAATATAAATGCCTATAATTTGTAATTAGTAGCTTGGTTTCCATCATTTTTTTTTTTGTTATCTATAGGCTTTAGTTTTGAAATCTTGTTTTTCCGAATATCGCATAAACCGATGGGGAACCGGTTTTTTTTCAAATTGCAATTTTGCGAATAGCTCTAAAACCGGTTTAGGAAAAACACAAATAATCGAACACCCTAGTGCCACCGCTTAGTAAGACCGAAAAAATTTCTGACATGAAAAATCTTCTCATATTGTGTGATACCATGAAGATTGCACACCAAAGAGTGGAGCAGAAGTTTGCCCCAACACAAAAATGTTTATATTTAATTACTTTTAACTTAATTCATCGAATTACTTCAGAGGAGAAAGTCACTTAATAAAGCATTCAGATTACTTACTCATTAAAATATCTAGATACTAAGTAGACAATTTACATTCCATTAACAATATAATAAACCTGTATATATTTATTTTCATTTTCTAAGTAGATAATTAAAATTTTTAAAGATATTAAGGGCCGTTTTCACAGTGGTGCGCTAACTCACATGTATCAGTTAACCTGCAATTTTTGTACTGAATACTTGCCTATTCGTTGTGAAAACGCACTAAGTCACATTTTTGATACAGTTAAGTATAAATAAAAGAGCCCTTTGACGAATTGTGGCATTGAAGTATTGACTAGTCAAAGACTTTGTCGAATATTGGAAGGAAGCATGAGCAAAGAATTGTGTTTGTTGTTGTTGATATTATGTAACGCTTTTATGCTGAGCCGCACTGAAGATGACAGTAAAGGGAAATCTTTTTATGATGAGGAACAAGCGGCAGCATGGGACGGAAAAGAAAACAACAGCAGCAATTTGTGGGATGAAGAACGTAAGTAGTAGTACGAAAATGTATAAAAGTACATACATTACAACAAAGAAATTCTTTAAAGTTATAAAATAAGTTAATAAAAATATTTCGATTTCGAATTACGTTTCATAGTTACATATATAATATATATTCTACTTTGCAAAAAGCTGTGGATAATATATTTATTGGCTCTCGTTTTCAATTAGGTAAAATTGCTAGCAATTTACGTACCAGAATCCGGAATACAGTTAACCGTTTGTTCAACTAGGACTCCTAATCTAAATTTTCCACTCTTCGATCAAAATACCTCAATCGGTTTAGTGAATCGGCCTATAAGGCGTTGGCGGCTACGATTGAAGAATCGCAGGGAGAATGCTAATAAAATGAATGAAGATAATAATAGCATCGTTGAAATGCAGCCAGAAAAGGTGGATCAAGCATTTGAGCCATTGAAAATAATGCCTACAGGCCTAGAGATGGTTGGTACTGCTGAGGACGTGGTGAACGAAGTTATAGAAAATACAAGTTTGATTATGGAAAATAAAACAAACATAGGCGATTTGGCTTAGTAATAAATATTACAAGTATAGATAAGCATATTCACTTATTTAAGTTATAATTTTAATAACAAAAGAAAACGTAATAAAATTGGAAATAAATCACTACTTAGTAAGTATGAATTTTATAATAAAACTTTTACTTTTATTACTTTCAGTGAATAAGCCAGAGCACGGTGGTGGTGAGGGAATTCTTCAAGCCAGCGAAAGCCACATAATGCTGGAAGGAGTATAAATGTCTCCTTAGGTTTTACAAGAAATAAATAAGAGAAGTTGAGAAAATATCACTGGAAAGCTGCTGTGACAATACAGATAGTCATTTTCACGAGGAAATGGAACCGGCCGCAATAATCATTATTTTATGTAGAAAAGGTGTACTTATATAATAAGTAGGACCTTCATTTGAATCTGGTAGCAGTAGACAGAAATAAATTCTACTCAGTCCAAGCTCAGTAAACTACATACAAACAACGACTAGCCAGCCTAGGTATCACTAGTGTAGTGGGAGCACAAACCCCCACCGCAGTTATCAATGGTTTTCTAGACTTCTACACGCTTTAATAAAAAAAAAACAATTCTTACTTAGGATTCAATGGGAATCATAAGAAGCTTATATATTAGGGTGATTGACTCGGTTTTTCTGGATATCTACGGGCGGTTTTTTGAAACCTTGATTTTTCGAATATCAATTAATTCACATCTTGACCACTCAGTAAAAGTTTTTAGTTTTTCGAAGCTTTCAAGGCTTTTTCCAGTTTAAGAGAAACCCTTGAATGGAGAAATCTACACTTTTACTTCAGCTCCGAAGAATTATACTCGGAGGAATGTTGAATGTTGCTGGGACCAGAAATAGAACCATGGATCTCTCGAATAGCAATAGGCACATCTAAACACTCGACTATGGCGGCAATATAAAAAGTTGAAATAAGACCAAACGTGAATTTTTAACTTACTTTTATTTGTTTTATTTTTGATCTAAAAAACTTTGAAATTATTTTACATAGCTCTAAATAAAAGCCATCTTTAACGTTAATAGTTTTATTGTAGTGTTTGGTCATTACTTTATAACAATATAAGAATTTTCACTGTATGAAAACTATGTAAAATAAAACCGTTTTTTCCGATTTTTTTTTTTAGTTTCGAAATACTTAACCGTGTTTTTCAAATTAAAATTTTTCGAATAACTCCAATTATAAACCAATTCATTTTCAGTTTTATAGAAAAAGATGAACATGTACACCTAAATTTAAGATATTTTTGCCAGCAGAATTAATGGGGACAATAGTCCCCAAAAATCCGTTAAGGATAGTCACATATGGTATTCAGATGACTGAAAGACTGCTGCAGTAGATCATTCTCAGTCGTGGTAAATAGGTAGCCGGCTTTAATCTAAATTAAATTGAATGTCATAGTCATAGGGTAAAGGAAAGTTATTTGCAAATGTACTATCGTTAAAGGACTTATTAAAACTGAGGACGGAATGTAGGCCCAGAACAGCAAAGAATTATAAGAGATNTCAAATTGAATGTAGTCATAGGGTAAAGGAAAGTTATTTGCAAATGTACTATCGTTAAAGGACTTATTAAAACTGAGGACGGAATGTAGGCCCAGAACAGCAAAGAATTATAAGAGATGTTATTCAATGCACTCTTTCTAGGTGAAACCCCAAAGCCTGAGCCTGACCGAATATTCGGCTATTTCTTTTTTCTCTACAGTTTAGCATTTAACACATTTAATGATAATTGAGGTACATTCTTTGCTATCATGATTTCCAGCGCATGTGCTACAAACAATTTTATTAGTGCCTTCACACGCTTTGTGCTTATACATATACCAGACATATATAGCATCGTAAAGTGCTGAACACATTGAAAATGATGAGCTACGGGCCANATTATTCAATGCACTCTTTCCAGGTGAAACCTCAAAGCCTGAGCCTGACCGAATAGGCGGCTATTTTTTTTTTCTCTACAGTTTAGCATTTAACACATTTAATGATAATTGAGGTACATTCTTTGCTATCATGATTTCCAGCGCATGTGCTACGTACTATTTTATTAGTGCCTTCACACGCTTTGTGCTTATACATATACCAGACATTTATAGCATCGTAAAGTGCTGAACACATTGAAAATGATGAGCTACGGGCCATAGCTTCCAATTTGTTATCCTCATTATCTAAACGCTTTGTCGATGGCGACATGAATTTTTTGAATGCGGCAGCGACATCAGGAATTTGTATGAGTTTGACATAAAAGAGGAGAAAGAACTTTATTTGTCGCTGGAAAAACAGAAACAGATCTAATCTGGTCATAACCACAGTCATCGCTTAAATAAATATCTACATAAGAATACGTCGAAAAATAATTTGGCAGNTTTATCTATGGCTGGAAAAACAGAAACAGATCTAACCTGGCCATAACCACAGTCGTCGCTTAAATAAATATCTACATAAGAATACGTCGAAAAATAATTTGGCAGCTGTGGCCCGTAGCTGGTCGTTTTCATTGTGTTCGGGCTATAATACGTATAGATATTCGTAAATGACGCAAGTGTCCAACTCGATGTTAACTCTTTTCTCGTTTAAGTACATTTTCATAAGTGGCTTTGTGTGGTTTCTAACAATGCAATATAACTTACCTCCCTGTTATTTGCATTATCATACATCTTTAGAACTTTGAACTCTATTCCAGAACAAGCGTCGTTCTGCTCGGTTAAGTATTCTTCGAAAATAAATACAATTTTCCTCTTTTGTTTTCGGGCAGCGTATTAATTTCCAATTTGTTGCACTTGTTCACAAGCGTCTTTATTTTTGCATTTCACTAATATTCCCCCACTATTTATATATTTCGCTTTTATTATAAGGGCACCTGTAGGCTACTTTTTTTAGAGCTTCTTTTCTTTCTTTGGCTTTTTTGCCGTGGGCTTCGTAAACAACTAGCATAACAAACTTTTTCCGCTCAGTTAAAATATCTAAGACAATTTTTGCCATTTAAGTTTGCGATTTTTATTCTTCAAAATAAAAAAACTTCAAAAAAGTTTTTAATGATCGTAAAGAAATTATATTCTACCAAAAATCGATAATTTAATTGTCTATGTCTTTATGATCCTAAAATACAAATACATTTTTATTTGTATAGCTTATCTAGTTACAGCGCCAATCAAAAATAAGGTTTATCCCGTTTTCAGGGCGCAGGACACAGTTTCATGCCTTTCCCGAGCAACCTTTAAAAAAATCTTACCCTTAGCGGTTGATCTTCCGTCGACATTAGCGACGACTGCCACAAAAACCACTTGCCGTTCGAAGGCGAGAAGTCGACGTAAAATTGTACGGGGAGAAGCTCATCCAAGTACTTGAAAAAAGTTTGCTAAAGTTTACCTTACTTTATTATTATAGATTTCTTTTACAAAAATTTATTAGCTAATTATGTTTAATATAAAATTTTGGTATTCACTGGGCACTTGCATACATATGTATGTACCAACATACATACATGTATACATTTGGAGGTATTTGCACTTTAAAAAACTATAATATTCCTGTCTATTTCTCTTCGTATGATTAGTTTTATTGTTGTTATTCTACCAAAGCTTGCCGAAGAAAGGTTTGTAGCCACCACCAAATCCGCCGCCGAACCCTTTCAAACTACCAAGGCCACCAAAACCACCAAGTCCTCCGAAGCCCTTAAGTGATCCTAGTCCACCGAATCCACCCAATCCGCCACCAAATTTGCCTAAAAGCAAACCTAAGCCACGTGTTGAACGCGGCGCATCATCCATTGTCGCATCCACTTTCGATTGATCGTCGTTCTCAATATCCAAAAGACTAACTGGCGCTACGCCTGCTACTTCTACAACAGGCACTTCCACTATCGCCACAGGAACGGCGTATGTCTGGCATATAAAAAATACCACTAGCAGCGCACAAATTGTTATTGATTTCATAATGAATTTGTTGATTTGTATTTTATTTTATTATATAATAATTATTCTGTGATTCCGCACTGCTGTTCCAGTGTACAGCTCGTTTGTGTCCGTAAGTGAAGACCCTTGATCACTGACGTCGAATGTAGTTTTATTGCTCTGAAAGTGCGCGATGCTCTTTTATATGGCGCTAGTTACTTCTTACTGATATATCAATTTCTTATAAAATGCTTTCCTAGATCATTTTCCACCTACAATTGCTGTGTCAGCAAACGCACCACTACTAGCATAAATAAATATGTTTTGCTGCGCCTATTTGCATATAAGAGAAGCAGTGCTCGCATCAATTATATTCACAAAAGATACAGCTGCGACTACGGATCGATACACCACGTGCGCAACCGCCAAACTTAAGCGATAATAGCCAAATTAAATATTTGAAGATTCGCAGGGCGAAAAAAAAAATTGTATAAAATCACAAGAAAAAACCGAAGATTTACCCAGCAAAAAATCTGGCATAGCTTCTTGTGGTAGTCCTAAAAAACGAATGAGGAATTGAAAAAAAATTGGCAGGCGCTTCCATTTTCACTTCTTGCGCTTTAACATGGGCATGTCATTGCCAGTAATGGCTTGCAAATGGGAAGGGAAGGACAGTTTTGACCTTCAGAAACACGTTGCCACTTAAAGCCATTCGAGATTTTTTGCTGGGAACGTATTCTAGAAAGTATTACTTTGGAATGTCTTTCGCTTCTTTAACCCATTACTGGTAAGGCAAAGTCCTCTGCAAGCCATTACCGCCGATTACATGCCCATGTTAAAGTAATGCCTGCTAGAAGCAAAAGGGGAAGCGCTTGCCAACTTTACTTTCGATGCAGCATTCATTTCTGAGGTAATTGGGTTTTTTGCTGGGTACTTTCATTCATTGACGCATAAGCCTAGGTAGGCACACATGTATGTATGAATCTACATATGTACATATGGCTGTGTAAACACCGGCATTAGCACTCACATTCCTTTTTCCCAGTTCATTGATTAGAGCTGCCCGTTGACAGGTTTTCTGGCAATATGACGGACAGTGGGTCAGGATAAACAAAATTTACATCTACTCTTTCAAATCTATTTATTAGCATTGTCTGTACTTTATACTCGTCTACATGGAGAAAAAAAATGAACTATATTTAGAAACAAAAGATTGTCTCTGTGAAAAGATCCTAGGCTAAGTGATAAAACAGATGGAAAAATTAAGAAAATTCCATGGAGATATCTTACTGATTTCATATGGAAGTTCTTATTGATTTTATTTATAGGAATATCTTTTAAAAATGATGGAGAAAATCGGCTTAATTGTATCATTTAGAAAGGTACACTTCTTAGTTTTGTGAAATGTCTTCTTGAATTCATTTAAAATTACTTCTTCCTGGTCTTTTGTGCCGTCTTTTTCTTTTTTCCTCTTTCAGAAATATCAATAATGTACTTATCTTTTAACTTATTAATTTTTTTTAACTTATTAATTTTTTTTAACTTATCTTACTTTTTTGAAAATTCTTCTTGATTTTAAATACATAGTTGGATATCCTGCAAAAAATTTGCGTAGATTTGTAATTTTTCATAAAAAGGTAATGCATATCTTCTATTTTCACCCGGTGTTGTCCCATTGTGCAACGTGGTTTGTTCACAGTTTATTTATGCTGTATACCTATGAACGCAATTTGTGTGTTATATTGATGGGTTATCATGTAAGTAATGTTGTACTAGCTTATAAAGATTTTTAGTTTTACTATTTTTCGTTTAATATAGGGATTATTGCGTGTGCGTGCTAGTAATTCATTATGAACTCCGATTGAAGTTCATATCATTTAGTGCTATATTATTTACTAACCACGCATAGTAAATAAATTTACTTTCAATTATGTTTTTAAATATATCAATCCCTGACACGGTTCGTGTACCTTTGGTCCATGATGGCGCCAGCTGAACCTTGGCAGCAGTTTATTTAAATACTCTAAAGTTTATTGAAAAGTTTAATACAGAATACTTTTTTTGCGTCTAACTGTTTTAGTATTCTACAAAATAAGTTTTTTTTTAAATAATTTTTTTTTTACTTTGTGCAGAAAAAATATGATGTATGTTTTTGGACTTAATCCTGTAGACCTGTCAAATAGCAAAATAGCTCTCGCAAGAGAGCAATGGGTGAAGAACTGAGCAAAAACTCCTGGGTCGCAAAAAAACCATTTTTCCAGCGCGTATATAAATGTCTGATATTTTTCAACAGAAATATTTATTCAGGCAGGCGCAAAAATTCTTACACAAAAAATGTTCGTTATTTTGCGAAATCGGCTTTTTGTTTCAGCTCTTTCACTTGTGCTCACTGCTCTTTATTTGAAAGTTTTCATAAATGTACCAGAACAAAAACTTCGGACTAAATTCTTCAACTTCTAATTAAGAGTGAGCATATTTTACTCTCACAAAAAAACTATTAGTAACAGGAAATTTGTCTGCTGTTACGCTTTTGGGACTAAATCCTGCAAAACCTGTAACTCTTATTGATGCTGAACAATCGTCTTCACAATTGGTGCCAAATATTCCATATAACCTAGCAATGTTACTCTCTTCAACCTAGAACGTATAAGGAATCGGTTTTCATTCTACCTAACCTATAAATGTTTCGAAAATTAGCCAACTCGTTTAATAAAGATGACAGAACAGCCACATACACCAACAATTTCAACAATGTAGCTCTAAAATCCATGAAAAATTCCACACTACCTCACTTCAAAGCCTAACATCTCCAGAAATATCGATGTTCGCGATTTGGTGGTCTGGAACTGAATTTCAGACAAGTTTGTCATTTACATTTTTTTCTGTAGCTCTTATCATTTACGACTGCATATGCAGCAAATTTTTCACAATATATGCAACAATTTTTATACCCGAGCGCACTTGTGCACAAGGGTA
>NW_016176195.1:0-8996 GCF_001687245.7 Rhagoletis zephyria
ACACAAAGTTAGTCACGAGCCTATACGCCTCTCAAAAAAATTATTGTTAGATAATGAGGCTATCAAGCAACGATATTGATTCTTTACTATCGAAACCAGATAAATTTTCATGGATACCCACTTACAATTTGTGGACCCCCATATTTTTTCACGCCAACGTAGACCCCCGGCGAGTCACCCGTGGATCACTGGGGGTCCACCTGGACAACTTTGGGAATCACTGCTTTATAAGTATGATTATATTTTCTATTAGCCCCATAGCTTTCCTGAACTGCGTTTATTCCATTTTGGTTTTACTGTTATTCGCTCTGAAGTATTAGAAATTTCAACATATCGGTACCGAATATCGAAAGTATTGGATACTCAGCATATCACTGTATGTATTGACCAAAATGTGATATCGTTTTCCCGAAAATTTAAATTTTTTAAATAAGTAATTCTCTGTATTTGATGTGAAATAATGAAATAATTGTCATTATTATTAATCATGCGATATGTTCATCTAAATACATATCCTTGGGTCAGCTAATTAAGTTAAGTGAAATCGGCTATTTTTCTTTCATTTCATTTCATTTAACGATTATTAATTTTTTTTTATAAAAGTCTAGCAAATTATAGTATGATCAGCACCAAAATCCACATTTGTACAAAAATTATAAAAATTAAAAAAATACTTTACAAATCACACCCAAAATTTTTTTTTTTATTCAAAATTGTTTGAAAAATTTTAAGAATGCAATTTTATAGTCCATTTAATTTTAGTAGGATATAGTGTAAACTTCAAGACGCTAGAAAATCGTGCTGATTTTTATTTGTAGTTTTTTTTTTGTTTGCTGGCGGTGGTAAACATTTTCTTCCATATAAAAGATATTGCCGAGTATTGAGTATTAACAACTTTGAAATTTTCGGGTGTATTTAGTAAAGTTTGTTGACCTTTTATATAAGTTTTGTACAAAGTTTAAAATATGGATGTATATGGTGCTGCTTATAAAATGTGCAAACACTGTAAGGAAAAACTTTGAAATTACTCAAAAAAAAAAAACGTCGAAACACCTGAACTTAAGATTTTGACATATATTACGGATCTGTGTACCATCTCTCCGGGTCAGGTCATTTTCCAAAGATATTTTAATTTTTATGAAAAAAAATTTAAACTTTAACAAGCAAAAAAATAACAAATCTTCTGTAATTTTTACAATTTTTATTAAAACTTGTTTTTCTGAATGGTTAAATGAAAATGTGCAATAATTTTTTGTGAGAAATAGGGCCAGGAAATAATGTTACTCATACGACACACCGTTCTCGTATATTACGTGTGAGTAACGGTGACCATAAATGTGGATTGAAAATGCAGGACAATTTTCCAAAAAAAATTACTTATTTACAAAAATTTACATAAAATAAAAAAATAAAAATATCTATTTCTTAGTTTTCAATCCAATTTTAAACTTTAAACATAAATCACGTTTTCTTCATTGGTAGTAAAAGATAATGCTTACAAAGTTTCCTTAATAAGAAACAAGATTATAGATTTTTGGAAAATGGGTGTGGTTCCACCGACTTTTGACTACATATGCATGTGTGTAAGTGTATATCGGTAGCAGCTTTATTGATTTCCATCATACTTAGTCGAATTATTTCAATAAGTCTGATATAGCATTTATCGAAACTATTTGAAATTGGGAAAACATCTCTGCCTATCATGTATTTTACAGTTGTACAGTTTGCGCCCGAACTTATACTTCTTTACTTGGTTGAATTGAATTTTGAAGAGAATAGGCAAAATATTTGGGTTAAGCTTTAGCTTTATGCGACTTTTTTTTATCACTTTAGTGGCCAAATTATTTGTGCCATATACATACATAGTAAGATAGTTATATGGAATAGTGATCATTTATGCTTCCTGTTATCGTACAATATTTACCGTTAGTATCCATAGCCATTACTAGTAATCTTCAAAAAATTTAATGAACACTTTGAGCTGAACTAATCAGATTTAATAAAAAGACAAAAATTATTTCCTACTTACGAAAGCGGACGAACAGCAACGCATCCACAAAGGCACTTAATGCTTCTTGATGCCGCCTATTGCGTTCCCGCGAAATCAGCACACGTTCCAGAAAGTAACCCATCAATCGTATCTCAACCTTGAGGATCGCACAAATATCGATTAACCTGCGGACACTCAAATGTTCCAAATCCTTAGCGCTGCTAGCAAATTTTAACGAACTAAAATCGGCCATATCAGGATCGTCCTTACTAAATATACCGTAATATTTTTCAAAGCGACGCGAATGTTGCTCTCTTCGTTGTTTGCCGTAAATGTCCCACAATAGTGCGCTTAACAATTGCTTTAACTCGCTGTGCATAACGAAAGGTAAATAATTAAAAGCGTGGGTAAATGCTTGGAAGTAGATTTGGAAATTTTGCCTTGATTGTGGCTTATCAGTTTCGGTTTCGGCATTGCGTAAAACATACCTCATGTTGTTAGTCTTGTTGTTGTTCTTGGGGCTTTTCAGTTGGACGTGCTGCATGCGTTATGTAATTGCCTAACTGTTTGTCTATCCGATTGCTGATTGTATACGAAATTTGAATTTTTATCGAATGTGTAAGTTTTTTGTTCTATTTTTTTTTTAATTTTTACTATTTTATTTTGTAGAATGGCTATGAAATGTTGCTTGAAAGATAAGGTAGCGCACAAAAAGTCAACCAAAGTTCAAGACAAATAAATATATGCTTGAATAGGGATATTCACTTTCAAGCGAATAAATTTCATTAAGTAACCGAATTTTTCACTTGCGTTGGAAATTTTAGGGATTTGGAAGTATTCCTTTCTACTGTTGCAATAAGAAAATATTGAGGTTGTTCACACTTATTCAGCTTACAACAATGAAATACACTACACAATAATAATTTTTAACCAGATAAGCTATCAGCAGGACAGTGTGAACAACCTCATTCACTGCCATTGTAAGGCGAAGTCAAGCATGATAAAAACATAGCAAGGTATAACCGTTCTCTCAATTTGTCGGCCATGATTTTTTTTTGAAGTTTGCCAACATTTTAAAATCATATAAAAGTGAAAATAAAAAATTGAAATTGTACGAAATTGTTGTTGCTTGAGATTGAAAATGAAAATGTGTGTGTGAGTTTGTGAGTAAATTTAAAAATTAAATTGTTTGGAAACGTCAAGAATTTTAAAAGTGACTCTCAGCGGTTCTACCTTACTATATTTTTATCATGAAGTCAAGTAGCCCTATTATACAAAAAAAAATTCTTAAAATTACCAATACAAATTTTAATTACAAGCATTACAAAGTTGCTAAGTAAAATTTTTTTAATTTTATAGGAGGAAAAAATTCGTATAGCCCTTTCCTTTAAGTATTTCGCAAGTCTGCGAGTACAACATTTTGTGTGTTTAAAGCAAAGCAAAACTCCATACGAATAGGGAGAATTCGATCTTTATTAAAAAATCTGGTATTATTTCGGTTTTGTCGGATTTTCGGTGCCTCTTTTGGACTAAGAAAATTTGCTTTTCATTGAATAGAAATGAGAAAAAAATTATACAAGTACCTTAATCCTTTTCGAACCGATGCATTTTTAATATCCCTTGCTTCCTATATCAAAATATGAGTTTTCATTAAAAGTGGGCTCATCAACATTTTAGTCTAAGCCAGCGATATTAGATTTTATTTTATTTTATTTACAGTATTCCATGATTAATTAAAGTTGAAAAATTCCGCAATTTTTGGTCCAATTATCCAGGAATTCAATCAATCGATACTCTTTCAATTGGACAACCTAATCAATTAAACGAAAATGCGTAGCTGGAATTCCAGCTTAATTCTGACCGCATTTGGGTTTTTGATCTCGGATTTTTTTTTAATAATTTTTTATGTTATAGTACCAATTGAAAGAGGCCTTCCCGATAAAAAAAAATATTAAAATTGTATGTCCAGTCACTACCCACTGCAGTTATATGCAATTAACTGCAATAAAGTATTTTGATCTTTTTGATTAATGCAGTGAATTTGTATAGAAGTCAGTGTTCCTGGCAATGAGTTGGACAAAATTTCTAAGCTTTTCATTAATATAAAAATTGGCGAAAATAGATCCCTTTGTCAAGACCAGACTGCGAATGTTTATGCAGAAAACGAAGCCAAAAATGTGTATCACTTATGTAACTATATGGGTATTTCCATCGGAAGATCTATGAGCCAATTGGTCTGCTTTTTAAAATATGTACTGTCTATATATATGTATATATATAGCGGCACACACAAATTATATTGGCCTCAAAAGTGAATCACTTATTTTCTTAAGTGTAATTCCTACAAGAAAAATTATTAATCGATGCGCGACCTCTTACAGTTATTTGTAGAGAGGGAGGATGCATGGAGGATCATAACTATACCAACTACTAAAGTCTTAGTCAGATGGCGGTCGCATTGCAGGATTTTAATTTTTTTTTTTAGGCGTGGTCTAATGTAAATATACATACATATATTGTCACCTGAAATGCGAAAATCCATAACTAACAAACTTTTATTTTCTGCATAATACAAAGAATAAGAAGAATACAACTTGTGCGAACTCGCAATTCGATAAAATGCATCATAATCAATCACAAACTAGATTTTGAATTTCTTGTTCGTTACGGCCTTTTACATTTTAGGTAACGATATGTGATAAATGTTATTGAATTTGTGACCAAAAAAGGTAAGTTCTAAGCCACTAAAAAAAAGAGGTGGAGCGAAATCCCTTTAGCACTTGACAACCATGCACAGAATTAGTAGCTGTCGGGATATTGTTTTATTGATACATAGAAGTTAGATAGTTTAGTTTATTACATTATTTAATTTATATGAAAAGATTTATTCATACTACTTGTGTTAAGTAGGTAAGCCTCTTACGCACATTCTTGGCATTTCAGAAACCAAAAAGCTATACAACCTTCATGTGCGCTCAGAAATAGGAGCGATCCATTAGAGTGTTGAGCGAGAAATTGCGGTACATGCCGCAACGTTGAAGTTCATTGGAGAATTTCTGGGAGAGTGGAAAGTAGCGCGTAGGTATTGTGTAGGCATTGGGTGCGTAGTAACCATACTCTGAATTGCAAGTGCGATACATGGTGTTCTTGTCTGTCTCAACGCCATAGCCTTTAAAGTTGTCTGAAAGAAGAAAAAAGCATTGTTTACAAAATTGAACACATAGAATATTACAATTTCCAGACGTACAAGGGCATTTGATCTTCTCACGCGTGTGCAGCTGCTCATACAACTTAGCCGTTTGTATGATGGGTTTACGTTTCAAAAATTTTTGGTATTCTTTTTCTGGATTAAAAGTATCCAAATCGTCACAGTAGTGTTCACACATTTCTGCATAAAATCAAAGTTTGCGCGGTACTTTAATTACTTTGTATTTAATGCAACAATTTGTGACCCAAAAAAAACGAAGGAAATACGAATTTATTTCGCTGCAAGGACGAGTGGATTACGCTCTTAAAAAAGTGTACACAATTATTTGCCAAAAGTCAGAATTTGTATTCTCTTGCGCGTTTTGTAGAAAGCTTTCAAATGGAATTTGATTGACATAACAAACGTTTGTTGCTGCAGCAACAAAATGGAATAAGTTCGAAAGGTTTGGAAGCATACTGGCACTTAAGCTTTAACATTCCTGTTGCGCGATAAGCAAGTGTCACATTGACAACGATGCAACAGCTGTCCCCCATTGGCTGTCACAAAGCAACACCCTTCCTGTTGTGGGTGTAATTAGCGTTTCAGAACTGTCAAACAGATTTGCGTGACATGCGCACTGCCGCCCGTTCATTGCGCTGCGAATGCTTTATTGATTTTAGTGGCAGCGAAAAACACGCCTGCAGATTTTCACTGCAGTGAGAATAAAAAATAACTCGACCTCAATAAATAGTTTTATAAACGAAGAAATATTGTAAAATTTCAACGAAAGTTAACAAGCTGCGCTTAAGATTGTGTAAAAATGTGTAAAATGTTGAATTTTGTAAATTTTATAATATGTATAGCCACATTCAGTCAAACCATGGATCCTTGTTTGACCATTAAACGTGGACCGCATCATCCACGTAGTGAGCCATCAAGAACACGTAAAGTAGATCAGCATTTGACGCACGAAGAACAGTGAGTTGTGGACCAAAGAAGAGTTGTACTTAAGAGCTACTTTATAAATATATATGTAAATACCTTACTTCTAGCCACATTGATGATGACCTAAAGGATATGGGCATAAATGTGAATTTGGAAGATATGTCTGAGGAGGAAAAGAATTTTTACTATTTCAAGGTACATACATACATACATATGAGTTTAAGTGAATCGAGCATTCTCGCGCGCGTTTGTATGCGTATAATAACACATCCCAGCAAACATTTGGAGTCATAAATGAGTCTTTAAGGAGTCCTATTTTGGAGCTATTACGCTCATAATGAGCTCATTTAAGAGTCCGATATGAGTGTGTTTCCCTTCCTACGAATGTCGACTTATATGAGCTTAAATTCATACATCAAATGAGCCTCAATATGAGTCATATTGGACTCTTATTGGCCTCATATACGGCTCATTTTGGACTCTTTTAAAACAAGTTTTGGCCTCATAAATGACTCTTTTTGAGACCCTTATCGGCCTCATAAATTGCTACATTCGGACTCTTATTTTAGGTTGCTCTTTGAGTCTTATTCAACTCACTATATTTGCAAAGGCATTCCGCAAAAAGTCCTTGCAAATAACATACATACATACTTACATGCATATACACATTCCAACATGCATTCAATAGCAGCAGCTGAAGCTAAATTTTGTTCATTTTTTGTTTTCTAATTATTTTCAATTTCTGTATAAACAAGTTTAGATATAAATTTCAAATCTTTATTGTTTTTATATTGGCACAAGGTGCTGGCTCATAACTTGGCTCATATATGAATCCTAAAAGATTCATATAAGAGTAAAAATTTTTTGTTTTTGAAACTCATATTTCTTACCTACCTAGGACACCTTTCGGACTCATATATTCTGAACGCTCAGAATATGTTTGCGGGGATAATACCAAGAGGTATGCAGCATAATATGCCTCAGTTTACTTCTCCAATCGCGAATTAGTAGAGTCAATATAGGACTTAAGGTGGAAAAATTTCCAAACAGGATAAAAAAGGTACTCCGCTGTTCAGAAAGATATTTTAGTCAAAACAAGAAAATGCTGCATCTGTCAGTTTGACTGGAAATATTTTTAATTAATTAAGATCTATTGGCAATTACCGCATCGCAGCTACTAGCACTGGCGCACAAAGGGATATATGCAGGAACTGGTCGTAATTTATTCAAACGTCACTACTGCAAACACTAATTGACGGTGATTTCAAAAAATAAATCGGACTTTTTTTACCGGCTACCAATTTCAAAAAACCCGGGTTTTTGATACCGGTTACCAATTTTTAGAAAAGCAAAATGATTACGCCCTTTTATATTAATTATTATGGGTTTTTCAAAATTGAAGTCGCATTTTTTGTACCGGTTACCAATTTCAATAATTTAACGAATCTCTTCATAACATTGGTTAACGTATTGCTCATAGTATTACATACTTAGAAAAGTGTTGGTAAATTTTGAAATCGGTTAATAACCACGCCCACTTTCTATATATTACAGTATTTAAAAAAATGCAAACTACGATATTTAAATTATTAGTTACTGAATTGATATAAATAACTACCGCGGGATCAGCCTTCTAAGCATAGGTTATAAGGTTTTATCGACCGTATTGTGTGAAAGACTGAAGCCCACCGTCAATGAACTGATTGGGCCTTATCTGTGTAGCTTTAGACCTGGCATCATATACCAGGTATTCACAATACGCCAAATCTTGGAAAAGACCTGCGAGAAAAGGATCGACACTCACCACCTATTTGTCGACTTTAAAGCCGCTTTCGACAGCAAAGGAGTTGCCAATACGCGGCTATGTCTGAATTTGGCATCTCCTCAAAGCTCATACGGCTGTGTAAAATGGCGTTGAGCAATACCACCAGCTGCGTCAGAATTGGGAAAGACCTCTCCGAGCCGTTCGCCACCAAAGGGGCTACTCCTTTTCATGTGACTTCATTAATTTGACGTTGGAGAAGATAATAGGAGCTGCAGAACTGAACCGCTGAGGAACAATTTACTACAAGAGCGTGCAATTGCTGGCTTATGCCGATGACATTGACATCATCGGTTACAAAAACCGCGAAGTCTGTTCTACCTTTTCCAAGTTCGATAGGGAAGCAAAGCGAATGGGTCTGGTGGTAAACGAGGACAAGACGAAGTATCTCCTGTCATCAAACAGTCAGCACATTCGCGCCTTGGCACCCACGTCACTGTTCACAGTTACAATTTTTTTAAAGTAGAGAATTTCGTTTACTTGCGAACCAGCTTTAACACCGATAATAATGTCAACATGGAAATCCAACGAAGGGTGGTAGCAGAGGAAGAGGGGAGGGCCCACTGCGATGGAAAGATCAGGTGGAGAAGGACTTGGCTTCACTTGGCGTTTCCAATTGGCGTCAGGTGGCACAGAAGATAAACGACTGGCGTGCCTTGCTGAACTCGGCCAAAATCGCTTAGGCGATTACAGCGCCAAAAAAGAAGAGAAGAAAAAAAATTGATATAAAGAGAAATCTTTATGCAAAGTATATTTTTATTTAAATTAAAAAATGGGCAGAACCACTGCACTTTTTACGAAATTTGTAACCGGTACTAAAAATTCGGGTCTTCTAGTTACTAACAGGGACCGAAAATAACAGTTATTTTTTCGACTTTCGACTACATTCTAACCGGTTTTAATATAGATGAGTGCAACGTAATCGTCGTCAAGCGAGACAAAGACGAAGCATAGCGTTACAAAATTGCAAAGAGAAACGATGAAGTCTGTAAACAAATCGTTGTTTGAGATAAAGAATGAGACTGTAAAAGTTCAAAAATATTTTTTTTTCT
>NW_016176195.1:9014-9415 GCF_001687245.7 Rhagoletis zephyria
TATAATAATCCGATTTCTGCACAAGCACCTTATCAACTCTTGGCCATCGTACTTGAATAGCTCAATAACATTAACAAAATGTATGTAAAGTGCTAAAGTACGTTACCCCAATAGGACCACTACCCAGCTTACGGCTTGAACATATAATCCTTACTGTGGTCCAGGTCGGTAGTCCCGTAAAATAACCATCGTTATTTTGAGAAGTTTCTTTATTGCAGAAAAACATACTTACCATTGTCTGCCAAAGGGCGACCGGTATTAGTGAAACACTTTTTCAGATATTGCTCGGGCTAGGGATTGAAACTTGGTGCTAGCGGGTGTAGTGCGCACCGCTAACCACTCGACAATGGTATACGACTTTCCCAAATTGGACGCTTTAAAGATATCGTTTTAAATTGTTT
>NW_016176196.1:0-9414 GCF_001687245.7 Rhagoletis zephyria
ATAGGCGGCACAAATTTTCATGTGTTGAACCGTGAAATGTGGAAAAATTGAAGTAAAAGAATGCTTTATGCGTAGTTACGGCAATTACAAGGGTCATTTAGGCGAGTTGTTGTTGTTGTTGCTGTGTAGAGTTGTGGTTGTGAAGGGGGAATGATTGTGGCGATAAGAACGGGCTGATAAGCATGATAGGCAGACAAATGAAATTGAGTTGTAGTGAATCACTACGCACTTTACAAGCAAATAATTTCAGATAAAATACAAAACAAAAATCCAACAAAACTTGCAGAAATCTTAAGAAAAAAAAATATAGTAAACCTAAAAAAAATAATTCAGCAGCTTTCATCAAAAATATATTTATGAAACAACATAACATAAAAAACATAGCATAGCATAACATAACATAACATGAGATCACATAGCATAACATAATAAGAGCACATAACATAGCAAGATCGCATAACATAACATAATATAATAAGATCACATAACATAGCGTAACATAACATAACATAAAGCCCTACCTCTAGCAGAGGAACCATAGTCCACCCTTGGACCAGTAGTATGTAACAAGCTGGAGATGTCAAAACTGTCCCTATCTCGTTGCCTAATTGCCACTTTGATCTGTCTTTTTTTTTGTTCTCAGTATTCCAGTAGGCCCTAAACTCGATTTCTGGTACGAGGAAGTTCTAAACACTGAAAAAGTGTGGAAACCTCCAGGTGTATTGCTGCATAAAAAAGTTGGGCATTAAACCATTTGTCGTTTGGTCCGTTTATTTGTATTATAATACCAATTGAAATAGAAGCTCCGCCAAATACTTACCCAAAAAGTATCCGCTAAATATTTATTTATTGTATAGTGGTCATAAGACCAACCACTAAAACACTTTCCCGGGTGGAGTGATTATGCAAAGTGTGGATGAAGTGCAACTCAGTGCGGGAGCTAGCATAAGTCCTTATGGACTAACAAATGTATGTAGCACTTCTAAATACATAAGACTACAGTGAGCGCTAAAGAATCGCATGCTTCGCGAAGTGACCAGAAACTGTGGATCAACGCCCGGGAGTGTCGAATCTACCCTCATACCCCTTAGGTTAGGTTAGGTTAAAGCGGCTGCCTTCATCCAACGTAGGAGAGAGGCATACTTAGACCCAGTGGGTGCGTTGTGATATCTATTGAGAGCTCGAATTCGAACTCGACTGTTCACCTAGAAGTAGAACCAGTTGGTTAGGTTTAGGAAGCGCGACAGAAAAAAAGGTGGTGGTGAAATGAGCGTCCTCTCGCCCACATGAGGGCAGGGCAGTGACAGAGGTAGTGCTCCACACTCTCGATTTCTTCCACGTCGCGGCAACTATGGTAGAAGTCATTGGCCGGCAAACACATTCTGCTAGCCTGTCTTCCAATTAAGCAGTGGCCCCGTGATACCAGTCCTCAGCCTTAGTAGGGGGCCTTCTAGCCGAATGAGTGCGTGGGATCTTTTCTTGACAAGGCTGGGCCAGATTTGTCGAGTCGTCCCATACGTGGGTTCTTCCGATCATCTTTCGTTTGCCTTGAGTAGTAGATTTTGAAGCTAACCTCGCCCCCCTTAATTCAAGGTGTCAACGTATCCGTGTCGATAATACGGTTTGCAGTTAGCGTTAGCCGGCTTTATTTTAATGAAGCCTCCCGAAAAACTTATTTACCACCGCGAGTAAAAGTGGGCTTACCACAGCAGTAAAGATCCTCAGATGCAATCATGAACGGACGAAACTTGGCGCCAAACCCTTGCATGGGTAAAAATTTCGCCGGTCACCACGGCGCTAAAACTAGTCTTGATGTAGCATTTTCAGTAGTCGATGGAGCAGTCTCGAAAAAAGCATACACTGCCAAAACAATTGACGTTCGCTGCGTTACCTATCGTGTTAGCCGTCAACATCTAGGGTAGTCTCGAGAAAAATCTCTTGAGGGTAGGTCTTAAGCGGTTCCTGGTGAAGATGGCAAACGGCAACCGCTCATAAGCACTCCACGGGTCCCAAGTCGTCCGAAAGGCAATTACAGAGGTGGAAGGAAGTTCGCCCCGCTCGCATTATTTCGAGGTGGCGCACAGTGTCGCAACTCCATACAGGCTGCGGTCAAATTATAGTAATTGTGCTCCGATTTCAATGAAATTTGTTATAAGCCCTTCTTTCATTGAGGAAATAAGAGATTTCCAATATGGAGGTAGCTAAATAACTGCCACGCCCTCCACCCTAGTGGGCGGAAATACTAAATGTGCTCCAATTGTTATGAAATTTGGTGGATAGCCTTACGTTATCAAAGAAAGCCAAAATGTGAAATTTGATAAAGATCGGTTTACTGCCACGCCCACAATTGGCATCATTTTTTTTCATTTATTAATCGATATTTACATTGGCATCTCGTATTTCTTGTTAACTCCATTTCCATCGATGTATTCAACCATTTGCTACTATTGGTTAGAGTACTTACATATAAAGCTGTGCAGCTTACGGCAGTACTAGAAAGTGTTAGCTATCAACCAAAAAAAAAAAAAAAATAATGACATTGGGTCAGTCTAGCGTATACACTCTAAAATCAGAGTTGTTTCATAACTACTTTTCATCCGTGAAGTAAGTGAACTATTTATATAAATGCCATGGGGGTGATCCGCCTGTTATTTTAATGTTGGATATACTGGAGTATCACAAAAAAAAAACTACCAAAAATTAAGTATCTATCAGTATAACAAATAAATTAGTGTCGGTTGTTCCGCCTTTTTCCGCTGCATCTTAATTGGTGTAGTCAGCGTGGGCTGCCTAAAAATTTTCAGCAGCGAGAAAGTTGTTTTTATTAATCAATTTTAGAATTGAATGGGTGTGGTGAAAGAGTTGCTTATGCTGTGCATTGAGCAGTTATTAGCTTCTGGGGATAAAAGATGGTTATAAATGTAATAGTAAGCTAGTCTTGGAGTTTTACTCTTCTGTTTTAGCCCTAGAATATATACACATTAGGGTGATAAAAAAAGAATAAAGTCGGAATTTTAATACTCTCACCCCCTAGGATTGTTTTCTACCAAAAAAATATACTCAGATTTTTTGTATTTTGAAATCAAAAAACATTTAGAGGTCGCTCAAAGAGCTCTAAGTTTTCCTTGCATTTTATATGGAAAAAATCAACTTTTGTAGAAATGGTATAGAATCCTGGAAAATCGATATTTTTCTGTCAGAAAACTCTGCTTCTATTCAGCAGATTTCTAATTGTGATACCCAATTGTTTATTTAACCATTTTTTTCTAGTAACTATATTTTATAGGTCCACCAAAAGCCCCAGAAAATGCATTGGGGAACCAATAAAAAATCTGCATTATTAAAAAATGGCCAAATAAACAATTCTATGTTATTATTGGAACAGAACCGCAGTTTTCCGTTCGAAAAATATAGATTTTCAAGAATCCTATACCATTTCTGCCAAAAATGTTGTTTTCTCCTCATATAAAATACATGGAAAACTATGAGCGCGTGGATCGCACTCTATAAAATTTTTATTACAAAATAAAAAAATTAGGCTATATCTTTTCGGTATAGAACGATCCTAGGGGGTTAGGGCATAAAAATTCCGACTTTACATTTTCCCATGCATTTTTTGACCACCCTAATGTTCAAACATATGCTGACAGCCACCACACAGAGCATTTACACATATGCTGGATTGTTTTAAGGTTCATTTTACCGCCCTTTAGTTATAGAAGTAACAGCTCCAATCTCGGCGCTTCATCTAATAAAAAATGCTAAAAAAGCAATCGTGGCATTTTTTTCATTATTTAGCTTTGCTTTCGCCTTTCTTCTCAACCTTTTTATCCAACATTTATTTTTATCGACTTTTCAATTAACCACCGCCTCTGCCTAATCATTCCAAACACCCACCTTTGCTCATCGCCTTATGTTAAGTGTTGCTTTCATTGCTCATCAAGAATCGAAATCCAATTTCTAATTTCTCGATATTTTCCATGATTAGCTTTCACTNTTGAGCTTTTAAATCGATTTTTAAGATTTTATGCACTTTTGATTTTATTTTATTTTATGCATTGTAAACATTTTGCATTTTTTATGTTAGAAGAATTTTACTATTTAAATGACCCAAATAAAAGAAATAACTCCTAATATATGAACGTTTTCTTTATTGTCTTTTCAGGTATGTTTTGGAACTGCATATTTACATATGTATATACTCATGGTGACAAATTACATATTTCAGTAACTCTATAATGGTACGTATTTTGCTTTATCGAAATAACTTACGATAGCCAAAATAATTTTTAAGGCATTTTGGAAAACTCATAAAGTTAGAAAACTCAATTTTATAAAGTAGTTTGGATGTTTTTACAACTTAAGGGGACACCGCTGAAGAACGGACTGGTGTGCTTTGTTGAACTCGGCCAAAATCGCTTAGGAGGTTTCAGCGCCAAATAACAAGAAGAATTTCGAAAATGATTCTCGTTCTTCTCGTTTCCCTATCTGATCTCTGACTAGCCCAGAATCTTCGGTGTTTTCTCGTTAATCGATCATTTAACTGCATATTATTATTGATACCGATTCCTACCTAGGAGTACCTATGTCGATTCAGAATGCATACAATAGCACCACATTAATTTCTAATATTCACAAAAGCCTAGCATATCCAAGCTCTTTAAGATTTCATTGTACTTGGATTCTTTTTTTTAAAGTTTGGAACATTTTCATTCAAAAAGTAGTCCAAAGAGATAATCGACTAGGGCAGGCGTGCTACTTCTTTAAGAATTCATTTTGTACAGACGGATAGCCGGTAACTATTTTTCGAACCTAATCTTTGTTTATACCCATACTAAGTACTTTGAGAATATGGCAAAAAATGTCGGATAACCAAATGACTTTGTTGGGATTCCAGTCGTTGTCGTCCAGGTACAAACTTAGCAACGAAAGTTCCATTCTCTTCTGGGTAAGCGTGATCAAAAATGGTCTCAGTACCTAAAAAGTCTCTGTGCTCGGTATTCGCCACTCACGACGATTCGCTAAATATTTTTAGCCAAACTCAGACCGCCATCTACGAGTGATTTTAGGTGCTTACTAACACTTGGATACCGGTTTGATTCTTGGTGTGGCGTGCTTTTCTAATAGCGGTTTCCTCTCGGTGCCCATTGGCATACCTTCGTATGTAATTCTGAAAAATTTTATAAAAAAAATTATTAAGAAATTTCCTTAGTCATCAGTCTACACTCCACCCACGGTAATCAACACAATTTATGTACTTATGTATGTATGTGTACATACATACAAACATACATATTCCCACTGAATCCAATTCAACTTATCTACCCTCGCACTTGAATTTTTAACACTCCCTTTCACTTCCACCAAAAACGGCCTGCCCTCTGCCTGTCTCTTGCATGTCTTTTGGCCGGAAGTTTGCCACGTAATTGCGATTGTAAGCAAATGCCGGCTTAGCTGTCAAAACTAAATTGACGCCGAAGCGCAACAAAAGCCCCTAAAAAATACATATGTATATACACAAGAATTTGAAAGAAAAAGCCAAACATGCAGACGTCATAGAAGAGAGGAAGCCATAGAAATGCATGCGACTGAAACTTAACACCGACGCCCTTTGACATTTTATTTGGCAGTGAAAGCGAGGCATTACATTTTCTAAATAATATTCGACGTTGTTGTTGTTGTAAGCATGTATCTATATGCATTTGTTGTAAGCGGCTTAAATGCACTCAACGGTGAAGTGTTAAATTTTAAATGCAGCACATTTAATGCATGTAATTGCGAGTACAAGCGAAGAGTATGTTCATGGTAGCAGAGACACCGCCTAAGCCGCCTGCAAGAGAGTGAGAGAAAGGTAGGTGCGGGCGCACTGCATGAAAATTGGCAACATTGCACGCATAAATTATGCATTAAATGCGCAACGATGAGCTGACTGTTGCTGGAAATTGGCACTTAAACGGACATATTTGACATTTTCCAGTAGAAGCTGGTGTGATAGGGGAGCGTGTGTACAAAAAAAAATAAATACAATTTTTTGTGCCTAGTTTGAGTCAGCTATTCGGGTAGTCAATAGGCAAATGCGCGCACAGTTTTGTGCTCAACCCTTTTGAATTTTTTTTTGAACGCAGAATATCTGTGCTCGTTAGTTTATTGCGGTTATGCCATACGCTTTAACTGTATGATGGTGTGTATATCCCTATCCGTTGCTCGTTTTTCGCACGCATGCAAAATTTAGCTTTTTATTAATTTTCAATTGTTTTCACTTTTAAATTTACTCCGCTGCTCTGTCTATTATGGCTTAATTAGTAGGCCTTTTATGCTTTTAATTGCATTTGAAATGCATTTTGACAGCTTTGACATGTCAATTATCGCGCATACAACCGCAAGTGTATGATTTTGTTTGTTGTAAAAGTGTTGAGATTTTTTTTTTTAATTTGGTAGTTTCATTAAATCCAGCAATTAAAAGTTATAATCTGCGTTTTTCAAATATTTTGCGGTGTGTTAACTTCAAGTTTTAGTACTCTACCTACTCACGGTCTCTGTGAAGTTCTTTGTGGATACATAAAGGAAATCATCTAAAAATACCCTTAAATTGCATTGATTGTTTATTCTTGATCCTTTTAAAATGAGTTTGATTGCAGCACCAGCCCGCATTTCTAGCGTATTAGTTTGAGATGAGTATAAAGCGATGGATTTAAAGAAACAAAGTCATAGCATTACTAATACAAATATGTATGCGAAAAGGATTTGCAAGAGTTGAAAGAGGGGCCAGCGGTTCTTTTGGGGCATTGGAATGCAAAACTAAGGAAGTGAGAAAAGCCTGAGGCTATGTTTAATTTGCTCCTTAATGAATCTGCGGAAGAATTAAACAGCTAGTTCGCCGATTCGTAGCAGATGTTTGGTCATATGTTTAGCACTACCAGTAGCTTTCTTGTGAAATATCTTTGCTATCCAATTGGCTTTATTTTTCAACGATGTGATCTAGTAGAGGAACCTTATCTTGAATATTCAGTACATTAACGAACGAGAGAGACCAGTGACCCGTTTTTTACCATCAGCCACTACACGCTACTAGAAGAGATTGAGGCTTCATCTCTCCCACAGGGACTCAAACGGTGACGGAATGGAATTGATGACTTGTTTTCGAAAGTAAACGGTTACCTCTCCGAGCTCTCTCGCTTTTTCACTGCAAGGTGCCTCACCATATCCCCTGCGAAATCTTCGGCAACACTTTTTACCACCTGGACGAAGTAGGTCAGACTGCAGCTGGGTATTCATGTCGACGGCGAACTAATACCGGAGGTGAATAACCCAAAATCCTCGAAGTTACCATCGACAGTCTGCTCTCCTACTCGGCGCATACAGCCGCAATTTTCAAGCGAGTACAGAGCCGCAACAAGTTCCTCAAGTCTCTAGCCGGCAGCACCTGGGGCAAAGAAAAAGAAACGTTGTTGGCAACATACAAGCCAATTGGCCGGCCGGTACTAAACTATGCAGCGCCCGTGAGATCCGGGGACTAGCAGGACCCAGTGGACGAAACTGTAGACATGCCAGAACACGGCAGGATGCCTCCTGATGTCGCCTCAACACCACTTTCTCGACGAGGCCCAGATTCTCCCCATCAGGGACCATAATACAATGCTCTGCAAGCAGTTTCTAGTAGTGGGAACCCGAACAGACAACTGCTTGCTGAAGAGCCCTCACCAAGGCACGTCAGGAGGCATCTCCACAAACCGACGGACGAAGTACAGAGGTTCATTAAACAACCTCTGCACCCAACTGCATACCGACAGGCCTTAAACGGCATTTACAGGGAGTCGGTCTTGAGTTATATAGACTCCCGACCTGTGAATGCCGTTTTTGGCACACAACCACCCGACGTGGGCAAGATAGAGCTTTGTCTGCCTCGGGAGACTGGCACAACAATAGCCCAACTTCGCTCTGGCTACTTCAGCAGGCTAAAATCGTACCTGAGCAGAGTGAACGCAGATGTGCCCAATAAACCGTCGCTGTTTTCACTCTGATCGCAGTGTTTCACTTTGTTTATGGTACTTTCATCTTCTTTTCGGCATAAAATCTGATATCGAAAGCATGAAATAGGCGTGACTGCTGCAGCATTAGACTTTGGACTTCATAATGAAGCTGTGCAAAAAAAAAGTAGCAACAACACAGCGCAGATAAAAATCTGACTTGTGCAAATCAATTAATTACCACAAAATAGAAATATAAATTGCGAACAGAGTGCGAGTTGTGACAAAGCAACCACAAAATTTCAACCAATGCCGATGAAAAAAAAATAAACGAAAAAAGCTTTAAATATGAATGAAAGGTAAGCTGCCAAAACCAACATCAGCACCAACCAAATCATTGAGCGAAAAAGTGTTGAAATCTCGATGTTGACGCGAGTGATTTGACGCATTTTTCCAGCTACGGTGACGAAAAGTGTGCTAACAGAGGAGAGAGATACAAAGAGGCGCAACAACTCTAAATTTTTAATGGTTTTGGCGCAAAAACACATAAAATTAATTAAGCCAACACTGCTGCAGTGAGTGAAATGTGATAAACTCCGAGGAGGCGGAAGTATAGCAGTGTGAAGTATCGGGAAGAACGAGAGAATTGAAGTACCAGGAAGAGCGAGCGGGGGACAAAAAATGCAAACAGCATTGTGAGTAGACTATGGTGCGGAAGCCGTGGGCGTGTTGACGTAGGTGGACGTACCAAAAAGGGTTGACAAGTGAGTACAATATGGGTTACTTTGTGAAATGGAAACACCAATTTTGTGAGAAAAGAATAAATGAAATAAAAAGAAAAAATTTGGAAAGAAGAATCTCAACTGAAGCGCGTCAAAACAGTTTGATAACGGCGGACTAAAAGCTGTAGAAGGATAAGCAGACAAAAGATGAGGCCGATAGTGGGCTATCGGATGAAAAAAGTGTGTTTATGAATGGACTTACAAGCAGACAATGCGTCTTACAGGCGAGTAGTCAGCCATTTAGTCAGTTTGTCAGACATTCAGATATCCACTAAGCTAGCGAGCCAGCTATCCCACCAGCCAGCCAACCCGTGATACCACAACTCGTTAAACGATATTTGTAAACAACGAAAACACCAGAGATGGCGGGCAACCGCAGCGAACGACGCCCACAAAACGAGACAAATGATGACAAAAACAAATATTGAAAAACAATATGTTGGACTAATGAATGCCTAGTAAGCTAAAAGAAAACACACAGCGTTGAATGAATAGACAGGGGAAGCAGAATGGGGAAGCGCGCGGCGAAGTGTGAGCAACAAAAAGAGTGACAGCGTAAAGCCACCAACACACCAAAGAGATTTGTTTTGAAAAACTTATTATTTTTTTTAGTTTATATTTTTATACTGCATGCGGTATTTTTAGTGACGTGGTGTGGCGTGGCG
>NW_016176197.1:0-9414 GCF_001687245.7 Rhagoletis zephyria
TAAAGCTTTGTTGCTATTTTATCTGAGCAACAATGCAAGATTCATTTTTAATCTAAATATATTTGTCCTTCCATACAAAATTTTCCAATTTTTGATAATTGCTATATATAATTACGAATTCCACGCGGTAGTTCTGTACAGGGTCGATAATCTTAGGTCCAATTGATGTTTTAAAACATGTAAATTTTGAATTTGAGGATGTTGTTAAGTAGAACAGGTCTTGAAAATAGTTATTTTAAAACTCTCCCTATCTACCTCTCGTTTTCATCACTGCCGATGCAGTAGTCATTGTGGGAACAACTAGCACTCTCCCACGAACGCCAACAGGCTTTGTTAGGGTTTCGCTAATAGTTTATGACATTCTTTCAACGCCATAGTCGGGCCAAGTGGCACTTTTGCTATTCAACCACATCCGACATCTTACGTAATTTTTGGTCAGTTTTCTGAAGATATGTATGTACGTAGATACTTCGGTTTGTTAAACTCATTGGAGCTAAGATCCAATCCGTCAATATCGTTTCCCAGAACATTTTTATGATCATGTAGCCAAATTGAATCGAACGTGATTTGAGTTTAAACGCTATTCAATGGCCTTAACCATATTCGGGTTGGTTAGTAAAGATGTCAACAGAATTATCGCACGAATAACTACGAAGTTGGCAAGATTTTCTTACTACAATTGAGTTTGGAACAATTCCATATGCAATCTTGGAACCTGTGGCATTTAAGAGATAGCCTTAGGAAGATGTAACTAAAAAACCTCTCACTTTTCGTGCTAATTATATTCTATAACTTCAAGGCGCTCCTTCAGGCCTTACTAGCCGTTAACCGCTGAAGCTTCACCAGTGGCTTTTTTGAATCGGCAAATTCGTTTCTTTCCACGTTCGACGGCTTATTAAATAAACACATCAGTGCTGCTAGTATTAGTTGGCTTGCAGTAGCTGTTTCAAGTTAAAAAGGTATCAATTTGAAACAGTGGCTTTTGTCACAAAAACCATTACATGTACACAAATGCATATATAATAAAGATAAATAAACAATGCTACCAAGCCAGCATTTGGAAGAGTGTTCGGCGATATGCTCGAGTAGGCGATAGACTCTCCCAAGCGATTACAGAGATGCAGTTAGCAATAACGATAAACATTCTTGAAATTAAACTTATTTGCGCTCGGCTGGGTGTAAGTACAAAAAACCGATGCGACGAGAATGCGATAGGATTGTTGAGGCTGTGATTCCAAGCCACAACGCAACAAAAAAGCGACAGAAGAAGGAATGGCGGCCGCCAATCACGGTCGTTTAAGATTAAGCTTATTGTCAAAATTGAGATTAGTGTTAAAACTTTGACTAAGATTAAGGCTACGATTGAGATGCAGCTTCAGATTGGTATTGAGATTAAGATTGGCATGACGCTCTAGATTAAGATTTATATCAAGATTAGGGCAATTGTTTATTATTATGCAAAAGAATACTCATATAATGTGGTGAGCTATTATGGTAATATACATCACTTCACTCGCGGTATCTAATATAATTTTTTTTTTTTGGGAACGCTATTACATTATCGTTAACGTACAACAACAAAAGCATATAAATCCCCACTACAACTTGATCACTTCTACAACCAGTTCTAGAATTGAAAGGATCAGCCCGCTTTCCATTCCACACCCTTACTCCAACCGTCAACATCTAGTGTAGCTTCTAGAGACCTTTTAAAACTCAGACACGGAATCACGTGGCAAGAACTAGCAAAAAAATGTAAAATGTAAAATGTAAAATGTAAAATTAAAATTTTCACTAAATGCTGGCTGGGTATCGTGTATACATATTTGTTGATGTATGTACATGTACAAATTGTCATCTGACTTTTTTCACTTTTATTTTTTCTTTACTTATACTGTTAATGCAGTTGCTTTTGCTACAATGAGACAGCTGGTTTCAGCGAAAAATTCTGCTGACATGACGATTTTTGTTAGTTGTTGTGATTCGCTTATGCACAGACACTCATTCTACATACATGCCTTAATACATATGTACAAAGTGAAACGTCGATATAATAACAATAAATACTTCATTATATACAGTGCCGAACAAAAGTATTGCCACAGTGAATTTTTTACAATATAAGTCTTTTGTTTTAATTCATTTTAGATTATTTTTCTATAAAAATATAGCTCATTCCACACCAAACAATATAAAAATAAAATATCAAAACTTTTGCATACTAATTTGTAACTTTCTATTCGGATTTTTAAAGTATGCAGTTTTATAGCCCATTCAATTTTAAAAAGGCAGTTGCTAGAAAATTGCATTGATTTTTGGCAATTGGAATGGAAGGTGTGGTGTTGCTTAATTTCTTAATTATATTGAATATCAAAACCTCGATACAACAGGAAATGCAAAATTATAGAAAAAACTCGTTTACGACAAAGTTTTTTGTAACAGAACCCTCAGAATTCAAAATGTAAAGGCTCTTCAGTCGACACTTCGTTATATGAGCAAATCTCACGAGTTGTTATATTTTTTGACAAAAACGTGTTTTTTTGGTCGAAAATGGTGGCACCTTTATCTTAGAAAATGCATTATCTTCAGTTTGGTATAAATAACAAGATTCCATCGCGAAATCGTATTTAAATGAAACCTTAAGAAAAATATACTAAAAAAAGTAAAAATAACCAGTTGCGTATGTAACGTATACGCCCCGCAGGTTTAAACGCAGTAATCGTCACGTTTATTCGCACGCCTTAACTTAAAAGTCATATTCAAAAGTAATTTAATATTGGCGTGGAAGATTTTAACACAGTATTCTTTGTGCACATTATATTACTTTTTTCATGTATATAAATATTTTCAAAATAATTTCGAGTGTGCCACTAAAAATTGTAGTAATGAGACTTTAGTTTCTCAAATCATAGTCATCTTTACTCCATGTATTTTTTTTTTCATTTGGTGGCACACTAGTTTTATTACACTAGATTCGTTCAATTTGGCAAGAAGAACATGTCAACTGCTCAATTTTAACATTTTGAAGTATCTTAAATTGTTAAAATTAAAAAAAAAAATGTTAAATTTCAAATATTCCAAAACAGCTGCAACAGGTATTCTGCATGCTGCCATTTTTTTAAATTGCACGCTTTTGAAACTTAATAGATATATGTTGTATTTGATGCCAACATCCATTGCTTCTAATATGATTATTATATTTGCGAACTTTCTGAAGTTATTAAATAAAATCATGATTTTTTCGAGTGACAAAGAAAAAATGAGTAATGTTGGTACTTTTTCGCCTAAAAAAACGTTGAAAGGCTAAATTTTTTGAAATACTTAAAACAAAACAACTCGTGAGATTTGCTCATATAGAGGCTTTTTTTAACGGGAGTTAAACCGAACGCTTTCATGTTCAAAATTTCTTCGTTATATTTATGCAGCATTTTTGTGTGGGAAATTTCTCAAAAACGATTTTTTTCCAGGGGACTTAGCAGACATTTCTTTATATTCAATTTTTCGCTGTGTAAAGGTTCATTATATCGAGGTTTCAATGTAAGCAAAATACAAAATGAAATTTTCCCAACTTTTTGCTTTTCCAATAAAACATTTAGCGATTAAAACTACTACAACAAACACTACTGCAATAGTCTGCCGACAGCTTCTCACTTTGTATGTTTATAATTTATTTTGTAAATATCTACATTTAACTGCATAAAAATTTGTTTGTAAGAATATACTTACACACACCTTTATATGCACATATCGCTACCTAAAGGTTGAAAAGGCGCCAAGTCCATTTTTTTTTTCAAAATTTAGTTTTTGATACCGATGCAGGTAATACGAAACTACATCGATATTTCGTCTCTCCTGAACAATTTCAAAAAATGGACTTGACACCTTTTTGCCCTTAAGAGACGATATCTAGTATGTAGGTACAAATCATTGTTGCATGTGGTTAAGTGCTCATTGCTGTTCACTGCTGGAATTTTCACTTTCGTTGCATGTTGGTAAGGCGAAAATTTTCCAAATATGTAGCTGGTTAATGACGTCGATTGTGGGGAGCTGTGTGTATGTATGTATGCGCGAACAGTCGTCTGTGGCGTAACAAAATTTACTGGAATTTGCTAATTAGTCTGCCCACCAGCAGCTCAATAATTTTAGAAATTTTAAAAATGCAGTTTTTTTGGAAAATAATTTTAGTTACTAGTCTGCCCGCCAACGGCTTTTTTTTTTTGAAAATTTCAAAATGCAGTTTTTTGGAAAGTTATTATTTTTTAATTTTGTGTAATAATTGCTGTATGTTTTGTTAACATTCCAAATACATAAAATGTTTTTTTTTTACAAAATTTTTAAATGGAAAATATTTAGAGCCAAATATTAAAAGAATTGTTTCTTTATTTGTTGAATAACCGCTCAAGAATTTTTTTCTATTTTCTAATTATATAAAAAGGCATTTTTTGTAAACATTTTTTGTATTGTAAAATATTTTAGTTTGATTAAAAAATGTATTCCATTTGCGATATGTTTTCGCTGCAACAGTGGTGCGTGCTCACAAGCAGAACACCTTTATTTTTGCTCTCATGTACATTTCAGCACTCACTATTTTTCTGATTTTTTAAGTACATACCTCCCTTGCATGTGCTGCTGGAGCAACTTTTAAATTTCTATTTTGGATTTATTTATTTTCAATTTGCTTTCTGAATACATTCCATGGCGTACGGAGAAATTGCGTAGCTCCACTACTTAAGCAAATAAAAAATAAACAAAAATGAAATTAAGAAATTCCGAAAAAAAAATCTGCGCTTTTAGATTTAGTGCTTGCTTATTTCAAAACAACGTTTTATTACTAATTTCAGCAATTTTTGTTTGTTTTTTCTTAGTTTTTTTTTCTGCGTGCTAAAGTCATAATGGATTTTCTGTTGATTTTAGGCAATTTTAATTTGATATGTGGCGTAATATTGTGGTGTTTTTGCTCTTAAAAGCCTATAAAAATGTTTCATTCCTATTAAAATGTTTTTTACGCCTTTCAGCGGTTGTGTTTTTTTCTCTTGTTGTTTAGTTTCTTATTTTTTGTTTCTTTCTTGCGTAGTGTTTACTGACGCCACACAGTTGCTATGTGGATTGATGTGAAAAATGAGCTTTAGGACTTGATAAATCAACAGATGTTCTACCTGAATGGAGGTCAAGGCCCCACGAAATCTGTAAATCACTAATTAAAATATTTGAAAGTTCCTGAGTATTCGGAATTTTTTTATTGATTAACATGATAATATCTGGTGCCCTTAAAATATTTACGATTATTAACTCCACGGAGTCTGTGAGACGTTTAGTAGGTGGTTAAGGGTTTTGAAAATTCGGGTAATTTTCTTCAAACCACTGTCATAAAAAAAAATGGAGTTGTTCGCTACATAGCGCATTAGCTACGACGTTCTTGAATAAAAACATTTTTTTTTGTACTTTTGAGATGATTTATTTTAATAAATTTTTTTTTGGAAATTATTCTTAAATGGGGGTGGAAAGGCGCTAAGTCCCATTTTTTGGAATTTGGTTTTCGTCTCTCCTAAACAATTTCAAAACATGGACTTAGCACGTTTTCGCCTTTAGGTTACGATATGTGCATACTCCTATCGGTGTTTTTATTTGCACATATGTATATATGTACCTACCTACATGTACATACGTATGTATGTAACTCCATATGTATATTTGTTTGTGTATCTGCTTAATATTCTTCAGCAGCCTTTTAATTCCTTACAAAAATTTATTTTTCCTTATTCTCTGTCTTTTCAGGTAAGTTTCATGAAATGATAACAACCACCACGAATGGTGCTCGTAAGTGCAAAAATTCATATTACAAACAAAGTACTTAACAAATTTAAGAAACAAAAATAACTTTTGATTCAGAAGCTATGTAGCAAGTATTCACTTACGAATAAAAAGCAAACATTTTTACGAAAATCATAGACAGAAAAATCTAAAAGCTTACAAGCATACTAGTATTTTTTAGGGGCTAAAGATTGAACCTGAAATCCGTACACATCGCGACAAATCCCGAAAAATCTAAAAAGAAATAACGAGTATATTACGAAAAATCCTAAAAATCAAAACATACCGAAAAATTCTTTAGGAAATCGCGAAAAATTCCCTTAAAAACCCGAGTGTTTTAAATCTTATTGAGTAGCGTTAACAGGGAAATTCTGGAAACTGTCTTTCAACTCACCTTAGTCTTTCTGGCTACTATCTTGAGAGATACTAATTTCTAAAGACTAGCTGAAAGATCTGCTAACGAAGAAGTCGTAGCGTTATAGGCTTGCCGTTTAGCAATAAGATTTTTAAATATTATTTTAAATTAACAAAATACATTTTTTTTTTTGAAAAATGAAATAAAATTGAATTAAAAAAGGAAACATTAAATAAAAAATAAAAAAAATGTATAATCAAAAATAATAATCAAAAATTTTTCTTTTTAAAACAATAAAATCTTAAAATTAAAAAAATTAAGAAAAATAATAATAGAAATAAGGAAAAATTTTCATAATAATAATAATAATAGGTATACGAAAATTAAAAGATAATTAAATTAAAAAATAAACAAAATTTAAAAATAAAAATAAAATACGTAAGATATTAAAAAATAAATGAAATTCAAAATCAAAAAGTGATTGAAAAAAATTAAGAAATAAATAGAATTGAAAAAAATAAAATACATGAGTTATCTATTAAAAATTTAAAAAAAGTTAAAAAGTAAGAATATTTTTTTCTTTTAAAATAATAAGATCCAAAAATTAAAAGAAAATTGAAATTTAAAAAATTTAGTAACACAATTTAATTAACATAAAATAAATTTCTTTTTAAAACAATAGCATCTCAAAATTAAGAAGAAAATAAGACAAAGACAGTGATACTTTTGCCAATAATGTTGCTAGTGCACGACTTTATTTGGTAAACACTACGATACCAACAAGATATATATGCCCCGAATTGCACTTCAGGCCTACTTCGCACTTGACTAGTGTTTTAAAATTTGACCAAATCTCTTTTTTATCTGACCACGATTTCTTCTGCTTGGGCATTAATATTGACAGCAGTTATGGCAATCGAAAATTCTCGTACAGAGACTTCCGAAATGTTAATGTAGATGCACTCTTTGCAGACTTAGGCACTCCGCGCATTACGCGCCTAATCATAGTAGAGTAATCGTTTTGTCATGTCAAAACGAATGCATTACGACTCGACTTCTGCACACTTGGGCGCCCTGCGTAAGCCCTGCTGGAGCACACATTACATATTTTCTGGTCGGCCTTTCTCACTAATACACTTCCGCGAACATTTCTGCAATAAAATATTGCATAAACTTTATGGCTTAATACAGTTGGCACGAGTTTTAGCACAAAATCAATTAATTTTCAATTATTTCCTACTGAAATGACAAATAATATTTATTTCGAGCACTAAAAAGTAAACAAATGCCGATATCAAAACGGCAAGCGCCTTAGNTTTATGGCTTAATACAGTTGGCACGAGTTTTAGCACAAAATCAATTAATTTTCAATTATTTCCTACTGAAATGACAAATAATATTTATTTCGAGCACTAAAAAGTAAACAAATGCCGATATCAAAACGGCAAGCGCCTTAGGCGAAAACGTGATTATGAATCGTAATATACAGAGCTTCATTGAAATACATGTGTTCGGTATAAAAGCTTCATACTTTAGTACGCCGGAACGATTACACTACTATGACTAGCCGTTTAATGTGCGGAGTGCCTTAGACAGCATTAACTGGAACGCATGTTGATATTGTGAAACTCTTCATGCCCAACTAGACTTCCTTCTTGGTATTCTTAAATCTGTTTTTGATAAACATGCGACTGTTCGTGTAGTCACTGTTAGATGTTCGTTCTATCCATGGTACAACAGTAAGGTCCGATTTGCCACTAAGTTACGAAACAACTATTTGAGTTTTCATCAGTGTCTGAATATGATGTGGAAAGATGTGTCCTTGGGATTAACTCTAAACCTAATGCTGTGGGTGGAAGATTCGCTTCCAATAAAATTCATAAAAGTTGTTTTACCGTTTGTCCCAGGAACCCTTAGCCATATCTTAAATCAATGAGTTACAACCTCCTCTTTTTCACACTTGTCGAAAATCGCTGCGGTTTTACCTATGGCGGAAAAGAGTTCTACATGTTGTCCAAATGATTTTCGTGCTATCCGTATTTTGTCTGCTCTGCAATCTTTTAAGGCTTATTTTCACTATGTCAAATTTAATGGCATTTGTCGTCAAATAATTGAAATAAGATTAAAATGCACCGTATTGATGGATTTCGACCAGGATAGGTCTTTAGTCGTGTACGTGTGCTGATAAATCAGCGATCTGCCTGTTTTTGGCACATAATATTATCGGTAAAGGTATGGATAAAGGAGATAAATTTCTGTCAAAATATGTCGACAAATTTTCGCTGAAAAAATGTCTTCGCATGTTCAAACTCACAGCCTTCTATCCTCACTCCAATCAGAGTTTCGTAAGAACCATAGCTGTAATATTGCCATACTAAAAATCCTTGACGAAATTTGATAAAAACCAACCTGCCCTTGCTCTGTTTACTTGACTTTTCTAAAGCATTTGATTCAGTTAATCATGCTCTATAATGCAGCAAGTTAGAAAAGGTATTTTGGATTCGGTAGAAGTGCTCTGCAACTAATGAGCAGTTATCAGTGTGGTAGGCTCCAGCGAGTCCGAATTGGCTCTGAAATCTCCCAACTGAAATCAGTGCCTGCTGGGGTACCCTAGGGATCTATACTTGGTCCGCTTCTTTTTAGCTTATCGAAAGGCGAATCTGCATGCATTTGCTGATGGCATACAAATATACTTATCCGCTCCCCTAACGCAAGCCGCCCAGCTGTGCGCTAAAGTTAACGTCGATCTATCCGCTGTCTCCAAGTGGGCGAATGCCAATGGCTTGCATCTTAACTATAATAAGTCATCGGTTCTTAAAAAAATTAAGGATTTCGATTCTCATTGATAACATGCCAATTAAAATTGTCAGTAAAGTAACAAACTTAGGATTGGTTATCACTGCAAACTTAACTTTGAAATAGAGTAATAAATTAAAAAAATTTTTTTTTTTTTTAAATCCCCTGCCCAAGAAGTCGAACCTTGTATGTCTCGAATGGCACGCCAGTGCTTTGCTCACTCGAGGCCATTGCATTCTGAGAGAATAAATATTTTTCAAATTAATTTGTTTTCCTTTTAAATTCGGAATCCATTTTGAGAAATGACCAATCACTTAAAGTTTCTCAAAACAAAAAACAAATCTTGCATACATAAACATCCTCATCTTGTATGTAAGCCCTTATGTGGTGGCAGGAAAAAAACTCTCAACTACATACAACATTGCTCGCGCGAATGCGCCTACAAATCGCCA
>NW_016176198.1:0-3370 GCF_001687245.7 Rhagoletis zephyria
GGCCATTCGTTTTGAATTTCGAGAAAGGAAGTCGTTCATGAGGATTTCTTGATCTAACTAATCAACTGCTTCTGGATAAGAATGCAATATTGCTACAAGATTGAGCCATTTTTGGTGCATTGTCCAGCGTAAATAATTGTTCACCCTACGCAAAACAAAAAAGCTCCTCTCGTTTGAGCACGACGACCCTGGAATTGTAACAAGTAATCTTTCTCGCAAAAATTGAACATCTTTCACAGATCCACGATTTCGCTCTTTCCATCTAATTATGAACAGAGACATATCTTTATTGCTATTGAGTCTGCATTCATCAAAATGACTGTTATAAAACGTCACGATTTTCTTCAAAACTACTGTCTCACCAAGAATGAACTTTTCTAAAGTTTTATAAAACATTGACTTGGTCAAAAATCTCACAAAATATCTTCCAAAAATACTCTTCAGATGGGGTTAATTCAGGATTTCAATTGGACTTATTTTTCTTCTAAAAAATTTGTAGGTTGGTAATTACACACCTTTAAAACTTTCAGGTGGGTAGTACTACCGACCATACCCACGTCTTCCGCCGCCTTTGTCCAAACATTGTATTGATATGTTTTGGAAGTCAGCCATACTCTCATTGCATTGACGCTGGCAACTGCCAGTCGCTGACTGCAAATAGGAGAGGGAAATTGAGATGTGTTCGCAGAGCTCTTAGTCCGTTATTTGTTGGATTTCTATTGTTTTCTAATTACCAACTTCACTTAAATCAAGTTTAATTTTACTTTTTAAACAGGGGACAACCCTACTCATTTATACGCCTCCCTAAAACCATTTCTATTGATACCAGTGTTGTCACGGACTAGTTTTTTTCCTTCCAATAGTTACGACCTAAAATATCTATTGTGCTAAACGATAATTGAAATCACTCCAACCTTAGGCTATCTAAGAAGTTGAGAACTTTGGAGGGTGCGATGTTCCAAATGTTGCAAGGAGAAGACGATCGTTCCCCAAGGTGTATCAATCTGCTCAAGATACGTGAGAGCAGTCACAAAAGGCTCGGGACCACGCAAGCGCTTTTGGGCTCTACGCTTTGCGAGATAGTCAGCCCTTTTGTTGCCTTCAAATCTTTCATGTCCTGGAACCCACCACAGCGTTACGCGGAAAATAGTTTTACAGCCATCCGCAAACCTTGATGCCATTTCAAAAGAGTCTAAAACAAAGGAGCAATGCCTGTAATGACCAATGGGTAATTCGTTGGACAGGTGCACATAGCTCATGTGATGGCCACGCGCACCAGTAGGTGTAGCTTGCTCAAGGTGGCACCTGCGTTTACTTGCTTAGCTTTTGGCAATCAGGTCAGTGCTGCATATGTAACAACGGGTTTTACTACCGTATTCCAAGAATTGGTCTTTAGCGTTTTTCTTTGAAAAAAGCACCAAATTTTTATCGGAGTACTTAAAAGACTATACATGCATAAAAAATTTTTTGTAGGGATGCTGATTTAAGTTAGTAAAAAAAACCAATGTTTCTTGCTCGACGGACGAATTTTTTCTGTTTTCAATAAATTCAAATATTTCTTTTTGTCCAAGCGACGATTACATTCTTATTCTTATTTTCTAATTTACAGCTGAGTCCAGCGTTGCTGCTTCGCTTAGATTCAAGAAAAATTTTTAATTATTTTCCTGACTATTTATATGTTCAATTTTCTTTCGTTTTGCATAATTTTTTCCACAACTACAATAGTTTGCAAATATTTCAGAAAGGGTTGCCACCTGTTAGAAACTTGAATGTTAAACGAAAATACAGTAAGGAAACTTTCGCTTGTAAATTTAGACTAATTTTTAGTTTGAAAGGTTTGTCACCTATTTGAAAATTAAAATCAATTCAAATTAGTCAATATTTTGAACGAATTATTGCAATATGGGCAAAAGAAAATGTTTTTGAAAAGTCCCTATTTCTAAACTACATGTTAAGGGAATAAGGTAATTGAAATATGCATCAAAATATGGGTGTCAGAGGAAAGAGCTTTAATAAGGTTTCGGTTTGAAACTATTTTGAAGGGGGTTAAAAACGAAACGAGTTTATTTATGTGGAGTTTTACTGAAATAAATCACTTCTAGTGTAACACGCAACAGCAGGCGGGGGTGACCTGGTAAAAAAAGCAAAAAGTTTATTGATAGATGAATTCCTAACTTTAAGGGCATCGAATGCGGAAGAACCGAAACAGGAAGCATAATCTGCTCCGCCGTCTCCTCATTATCAAGACAAAAACGTTAGTACCTCTCTGTGGAAAGACCAATTCGGTGCATATGGAGCGCAGGTGATTATGGCCCGTCAGGTAACCAATAAGCAACTTGATATCGGCTATGTTCAAAAGATGCATATCTTTCCTGGCGAAAGGATAACCATAAATTCTGGCCTGTCTAAGGCCCCCACCTCTCCCTAGTACCTACCGCGTTCTCAATTTACCCACGATTGTATTATAAGCCTCGTGGAGGCCCAAACAAGTCCACAAGATGGTTCCAAATACAGACGATGAGCCCTGTTACCCACCGAATTCTTTGCTTTCAATAGTTGCATAGTGTCAAACCACTCCTTGACGAACCTGGATTGGAGCGTTCCATTGAAAAGGGCCCTTACGGCCGCATGGCTATCTGAAAAAATAACCAGAAACGCGCCTTTTAAACCCTTCACAATATTCAGTCTGGCACAAAATGAAACTGCTAGTACCTCGGAGTGAAAGACCGTGAACCAAGTACCTATTTCTATAGAAAGTTTGCTTTTAGGTCGAAAGACATCCGCTCCTGCTCTATCCTTCACCTCTGATCCATCTGTGTACCAGTGTAGATATCTGGGTTATCGTTCGTTCGACCGTTTGACCAGACATATCGGTCTGGAATTTCGACATGAAATTTCCTTTGGCATACCATCTGAGAAATCAGTTTTAGGAGTATTTTCAGAATTCTGCATTTGCAAATTCCTCGATGGAGTTTGTTCAGACGTGAGGTAGCAGTGTTTGCAGCATTTTTGGCCACCAGACTATGGAGGCATAAGTTACAATCGGAGGGACTATATTTCGGTATAGCCATTCTATTAGTTTGGAGTTTAGACCCAATGTTCGACAGAAAAGCTTTCCACAGACTTATATGGCTCGGGTGGCTTTACTAATAGTTTTGTGTAGATGGGAATTCTAACTTAGTCTCTTATCCAGGGTAATCCCGAGATATTTGACTTCATCAAGATATTAAACTACTGTTTCACCAAGGGTAACCGAACAAATGTTCGGCTTGTACCTGCTTGTAAACGGTACCAGAATAGCCTTCTGCGGTTTTATGCTGGGGCCCTCACTGGCACACCAGCTTGATACCAAGCGAGCTCATAACGTCTG
>NW_016176198.1:9050-9413 GCF_001687245.7 Rhagoletis zephyria
ATCGAAATGGTTTTGAAAAGACTTTATTTCTTAATTATAAGTAGGAGGGTTGCCACCTGTTTCAAAAAGCAAGTTCGGCTTAAATAAAGACAGAAAATTTGAATGTATATCCTGATATGGATGACAGATGAAAGAGGCTGTGGTTTGGAAATATTTTGCAGAGGGTTGCCACCTTGTTACAAAGTTAGATTCAATATAAGCAATAGGTTAAATAAATTGCTAAATTGAAGAAACTTTATTTCCAAACTGCATGTAGGAGTGTTGCCACCTGATTTTATAATTATATTCAAATTGAACTAAGAATATTAGATAGCTTAAATATGTATCACAATACAAGTGTCAGACGAAAAAGGTTTAACGAGA
>NW_016176199.1:0-9411 GCF_001687245.7 Rhagoletis zephyria
TACAGTGAGGTTAATTTTATGATTATAATTATCATTATTAATGCTGTGCTTTCATGGCTGCATTTCATTTTAAATATTGCGGTTTTTATTTCCATATTGAAAGCTTGCATAATTTGCTGCGAAAATATTATTTTTTATAAAGTGATTTAATAAAAGCTTGCTGAAAGCAATAAATCGGCCGCTGAAATGTAAATAGCAGGTATTAAAGGGATTTATTTTATTTTTGTGGCAATCTGTGCTCGATTTTGCAACAGGTAAGTGATGCTCAGAGAAAGAAAAAGGCGATCGAACGCATGAGTAATTATGGGAGGACCCCCAAATGCTTGGCTTTGTTCATCATTCATGAGTAGAAGAGAGGGCTGGACAAGCTTTGGTTATAATCATAATCATGAATACACCACTCTGAACTAACAAAGTTAATGGAATTATCAAAATGACTTTAAATATTTAATATAAATATAAAGTTAAAAATTTCAGCTGTCATTTACCCAAAATATAGTATATCCACAAATACTTTTGTGTTCTGCTAAGCAAAAAAATTTTACAAAATATCAACAGAAAATATAATAAATGGCAGCTCAATTAACGTAGCGAAAATATTGAAGGCAAAGGATTACACCATGCGACAGAAAATTTTACACACCAAAAAATCAAAATCGCGAAACTAGGGACTAAATATAAGAAAACTGCGTTTATAGTTTTACTTGACGGCAGCATTTTCTTTTATTTAAATGACTTTCAAAATTCACAGTGTGAATAATTCAATAAATTATTTTAAAACTTTAGTTCATTGCATAATAAAAATATCAACATCTTATAAAAGAGAAAATTCCGTAGAATTTAAAATATAATTTTTTTGGACGAATAGTTTAATAATACCTATAAAGTTTTTAAAGTTTATCTTTTGAACATTTATGAAAACTTTCAATATTTATTTTTGAAAAAATTACATGTTAAAGATCACATCCACGAAATTCGTTAGAAAAATAAAAATAATTAATTGAAGCTTTTTCAAACCCTATTCGTCCTTCTAACCCAGAAAATTTAATTTTTTTTTTAATTCTAAATTTCTCTTTCATCTGGTACCCATACTATTATTCTACATTGCACTGATTTTTTTTATTTTTTTTTCAAAGTCATTTAATAGAAAATCTTTTAGTCAGAGAAAGAAGCTAAAGCCACAGTTTTACTATATTTGGCCCCTAGTTTCGTAAACATATTTATTTTTTTGAGTGTTTTAAAATTTTTTGGTTTTTGTCGTGCGGTGTTGTTAAATCTGAAACAAAAAAGAAAACAGATTTCCACGCGCAAAGTAAATTATTATGAAGGAAACTCAAATAAAATTTGACGCGTTAAATGCTTTCGCTGAATTGCATAGATGGATATGTTAAAAATCCAATTTAAAATAATTTGCCGCTTTAAGCCAAGCGTGAAAAAAAAACTACGCTCAAATTTAATTTCAAATGCGCTGCTGCCAGTTTATTGAAAAAACTACAAATAATAAAATGTATAAATACTGACAAAAGACTAAAAAATGTGTGAAATAAGCTTACTACTCACAGCTATAAGTGACAAAACGGTGTTACACAAAGCGCTTTGCTGCGGAATCGACTAAATACTTTTACGCCAAAATATGCAAACAAAAAAAAAAAACACTTTGATAAACTGCCAAAAACATGCAGTCGTTAGAGAGAAAAAATGATAGAGGAACTTAACGGTAAAAAATCGAGAGTGAGAGAGTTTTTCCACAAGCGTAGCAACATATTCAGAGGAATACCGGCAATACCCAGTAGAAAATTTTTAAATATGTGGAACAAGAATATTTTAGCTTTTGAATGAAAATAACATATCTGTGTATATGTATTTGACTTTCAGTTCTACAAGCCAATCAGAATATTGACTTCCTTTCGCCCCTTCGATGGATATAGAGCTGAACTCACCTATTACCTCAACAAGTTTCATCCAAAGCCCGCCATGAGTGCAAATCGGCTCTAAGCTCTCTATAAAATAGTTCACCACTTCATGGGAACCCGTTCCAAGTTGCAAAAAGCTCCCAGTATGACTGATAAATGGCAACGACAACCAGAGAGAGCTTTTAAAACACAGAAAGCTTCAAAAAGCTTCTCCCACGAAATATTTTTTAATTATCTTTTAGTTATAAAAATCGCTGTCATTATTACAAAGCTGGAATATTTATGGAAGAATGAAGATAGAGACAAAAAATGTTTTCCTATCGACTTGACTATCGTTTGAAGAGCGATATCGCCGACCTATGCTAAGAATTATGCCTGCTGAGCACCTGATGAGAAATCGAGAGGAGCCCTTTTCCAAACTAAAAGATTTTAGCTAAAAGAATAATTTCATACCTTCAGAGAGATCCGAGAGCTTTTGCCGCCCAGCGCTATACTATAAACCTCACCCTGACCACTCCTCAACCGCAGGTTATACTGCATAAAGAATCCAAATTTTTCTTGCCGACTTACTCATATTCATCCACCGTCTAGTTTGGCTTTGCGTGACCCCGGAAACTGTAAAATCATTCAAAAATATTCCAAATCGAATAGAAGGAGACCAGCCCAACGGCCATGACTTTCACTACAGGCAATGCACCTCCTTCCTCTAAGTATTGTACATGCAAAGTCATCTGCTGATACCTACCACCACCACACCTCACATGCTTTGTGTTATACGCTATTTAGTTGCTATTGTTGCTGTTTGTAATTGTGCTGCGTTTTTTATTGCCAAAGTTTGCATGGTCCAGCCCACCGCAAGCTAAGCCGCCGCTTGGCGCGCGAACAAAATTTTTTACGCTTATCAAAGTGTTTACTTTAGCGCTTTTGTTTCTATTGTATTGCATGCGTGCATGCCACACGCCAATACACACACACACGCACACACACTCACCCAGATTCCCATATACAGTGACATAGCCGTAGACACAGCCTGTCATCTGCATTGCATTGAAATTGAAAGGAAAATTGTTGAAAGCTCACTGCTCGTTGATGTGAGGAGAGCTGTCTGCAAGCGCGGGTGGAAGCAGCAACAGCAGCAATTCAATGAAGTTTATTCGTGGAAAAAAAGAAAACTAACAAACCTCCAGGCCGGCGGCGTTACGCGATTTTCTACACAATAGCCAATTTTTTCCCAATGCTGACAATGAAACTCATTCAACGTCATTCAAGACTCCTTACAATACTTACTTTGCATTTTCAATTTTTAACGGTTTTTGCTGCACATCTTTCTTTGTTTGGCCGCAAGTTTGCTGAGTGAGTATAATATTTCCGCGTGAAATTGTTTTCACAAGTGTGCGTAAGTTTTTTTGCGAACGTATGCTTTTACACACATACACACATATGTATTTATATACGATTTATGTGGAATTAATGGTATGAGTATCGCGTTTTTAATGGAATAAACGAAAAATTTAACAGTAATGAAAGAAAAATAGAATGTAATGATTTAAACAAAAAATGCAAAAAATTAGTCCGATGCGATTAAAAATAGCAGTGAAGGAAAAATTTAATGATTAAAAAAAAAAATATTTCAATGCTCAGCTCAGTCTACTCCGAGCATACTAACATAGCAATTTTACAGCCTGAAGAGTTTCTTAAGCGTATAAATAATGCGGAAAATTATATAACCATCAGCAATAATTTACTCACAATTTCTATCCACTTAGTTAATTAGGTCAATGGCATAAGCAGTTACCACAAACTCTGAAGCTTAGATAATTGCATACAAATTATTGAGGCCTAAAAATCATACCAGTTTCAGATCTCGTAACTTAAAACTTGCAGCATTCAACGGAAGCCAGTTAATTTCCAAGCCATTGTTCACGCAATATTCACAGGCAATTATTTTCGAACAAAATTGTATAATATTTTCACAGCTAAACCAAATATTTTAGGGCATTATTATTACGTGATTGTTTTTTTTTCAAATCATTTGTAAGTTATTCACCTTAAAGGTTTTGCTGCGACTTCCGCTTCTGACTTTAAGTGGTTGATAATTTATAACACCAATGCCACTAACATACACTTGTATACATACATATATAATAAATTTTATTCCCACTCAGTGTTGCCAGGTCTTCGGCATGAGAAAACGTCCCTCTTGGTCTGAAAAAACGTCATTTCCTACCCAAAAACGTCTTTTTCAAATGAATGCACAAAAAATTATTCTTATTAAACTTTTATTGTATACAAAGGTACATATGTTCGTAAGGTATATTAAAATGTCATTTCGACAGAGCACATTTAGAATTCATTGTAAACTGGTTTGAGATCGTTAACGCTCTAGTAGGCCAATTTTTGTATGAGTTGAAAAATTCATGAATGGGTGATTTTAGCACGAGAAATCCAAAAATTATGTCCATTTCGATCTGTGACAGTGACTTTTTCCTACAGGGGCGAAAAAAACCAAGACCGTCTGGAGACGGGCTCGTCGATATACTTTGACGTATTTTCAGCTTTCTCCTACACAACGTTGACCTACGAACCGGCATTCCCGTCTGCAGACGGTCAAAAATGCAAACTGAGTTTTTATATGTCGGCAAGCCGGTCTGTAGACGGTCTGTGTTCGAAAGCAATTTTCTCCATTTGGAATGGTGACATAATTATAAAACTTACATCAAAATACTGTGATTTTAACTACGAAATCCACTAAATTTTTTTGTATCAAAAAATGTTTCAAAAGAAAAAATTTCTTTAATTACGAAATTACTTAATAGGAAGAAATACTTAATTTTAACCGAGTCCTTCACAATCTGTGATTCAACTGTCGATTAAAATAAAACGGATTGACATAACGGATTAAAATTTACATCGTCGTAAAGGTACGCTTCTTTTCTAAAGATCGTGCGTTTAGAATATAGAAAAAAATTATTATAGGTGCACTAAATACGTGTTTAGTTAACGACCGTCTGGAGGCGGTTCAGCCTACTAGAGGGTTAATATAAAAATGATTTTATACATACACTTGTGATCAGCTGATTAAGTCATCAACATTTTGATCGATTTCGGCCGTTTTTCTTTTGTTTATTTAATGTTTATTACTTCTCCATATATATTTTTAACTTTTTATTCAGATTTTTTAGAATTTTTTTGAGTATGCAGTTTGATAGCCCATTAAATTTCAGGGCAATAATGTGCAAGTTTAAAGGGGCTACATAATCGCGTTGATTTTTGATATATTTTTTTTTCTTGTAGACATTTGGTTAGGCGGTCGGATGTCGAAAATGCTAAATTACGTTCCGCTAAGAAGGAGCATAGCAATATTTCAGCCTTTTTTGCGTTCATTAAATTTTCAATGAAGTCTTAAAAAAGTCGCCTACTTTTATCTGACTTTTTATGCTGCTACATCTTTTTTGATGCTTTTGCGAGCATGCGTGTTGCAATAGATCAGCTCTTCCTGATTTGGCTTTTAATGTGCAATTGCAAACATTAAAATTAGTCTCGTAACCTCAAGTGCTTACACAACCAGTCTTTGTCCAAGAATCCAAAAAAATGCGCATACACTTGGTTTGAATCGTATTTAAGTCATCTGTGTCCAAAGAATAAATATCTTTTGAAGCAGCTGCTTCAAAACACAAAGCTTGTAAAGATTTATTAAGGAAATAACTCAATCCAGTTCTACTTACAAGATTTAGTAACAGAGAAAAATTACTGGGAAGTTAAAAAACGTCATTTTTTACACAAAAAACGTCCAAACGTCAGCAGGATACAAAAAACGTCCAAATGACGTTAAAAACGTAAACCTGGCAACGCTGTTCCCACTGTACCCAAATTATGTTTAGCCTCGTTTCGACTCCCAAAAGTTTCGCTAATGCCCAGCGCACAGGGTACACCAACAATTTATGCAGCTCTAACTACGCCGAATATAATTGTGTGTGTGAAACAAACCCCATCAGCCGATGGTTAACAGATAAAATACTCTTTATCAGCAAAAAATTGAGATGAAAAAATATTTGTGTGAGAAAAAAATTGAAAAGACGAACTTTTGCAGCTAAACGCTTAATGAGCGATCCCCCCCCGGACGCAATGCAATGAAAAGTGCTTTTTACTTGTATCTACACATATTTTTTTTAAGTTTTTATATGGACATACGAAAATAAAGACAGAGGGTCATCTGCGTGAATTCTGGGCTGAATGTGTGAGCAGGAAGGAACCCCTGTGAATTTTGCAGTTGGCGAATAGTTGCCGGTGATGCATCTGCCGCTAGCCGGCTAGCGAGTGCATTACAGCTGCCAACAACTTTTCTGAAACTCTTTCTGAAATTTGCACATTCGTACTTGTTGAGTGCATATGTTAAATGGTTTTAGTTAAATGCATATACATAAGTACATATATATTTAGCTATGTAAGTAGCTATGTACATATATATTTATTTATTTATATGTATAGATACATACATGCTAGTAATATGAGTACTACTCGGTTTTTGGCCTGTCAGCAGAAAGTCAGTAGAGCGTCTGCGGTTTCTTGCCGCCGACTGGGGCAAATTTGCACCACGCAACGGCAATAGCTGTCATTCAACTCACCAATGCTAAGACCTAATTTAAGAGTTGTAAAACTTCTCTTGCCTTGCTGAATGCTTTATTAGTCTATTTAGACTTTCTTACTTCCAGTCACAAAGTTTCATTCGTATTTCGGTTTCAATTTGTTGTACTACTTATGCTTGTAGACATGTACACATACATACGTATACAATGTACATATGTACATATGTCTTTTTATAGCCTGCATACTTACATACATTGTTTGCTCACTTGGTCGATTATGTAGACCATAAATCGGACGTAAAGCGAACCGAACACTGATTTTGGTAATAAAATTCAATGATTTGCAAGCGTTGCTCGTTAGTAAGTCTATTCATGATGAAATGTCAAAGCATACTGAGCATCTTTCTCTTTGACACCATGTCTGAAATCCCACGTGATCTGTCAAATACTAATGCATGAAAATCCTAACCTCAAAAAAATCACCCGTTACTTCGTCAGTACTTTATTACGACGTCAAAAAGTAAATGTTTTTTAGGAGAAAATTTTTCCTGACAAGTTACCCTCGGTCGATTGTGGTTATTTGCCAGTGTGTAATATACTTTCCATCACTCTCCCAGTTGTGCCGTTGGGTATAATTTTTGAAACAATGTAAATTTCCTTCTTTAGGAAAAATATTTTGAAAAATGTTAAGTGAAAATTAAAGAAAATCTTTTAATGCTGGTAAGCTAAATTAAGACACCATATGAGATGGTTCTGTGTTCTAACTATTTGCCACGCAGATTTCACTGCTAATGAACTTGAACGAATGAGAGTCTTCTTTAGCAGTGCCGCCAGAAGAAGGTGGCCTATGTAAAATGGAAGCCTAACCAAATTATGATTTCCTTCCAGGTCTCTGGCGTAAGGACATAACATAGTCGACTTTTTCACATACATGCATTCCGTTTGGGTCACAGCGCAAGCATAGTAGCATAAAACCTGTCAAATCTTCCGCAGCTTCGATAATAAAATGTCCGCCTTACTCATTCATTTGGAAGTCGTATACTTAAGAAACTGACCGAAAAAAAACTGCTTAATGCTTGCTTCGTTAAAAAATTCACTGAAATTGTTTACAGAATAGAATTTACAATGTGCGTTGGGCACAAAGCACAATTTCGCTCCACTCCACGCCATTCGAACTACATAATTTAAATTTCTCAGCTTCTTTGTCTTCAAATCACTTCTCAAATTTAACTACATTTTATTCAGTTAAATATTTTTTAACCTCCCATTTGGCGTGTCCATTGTGCATAAGTGGCCAAAAATTCATTCACAGCTTCTGCTATGCGAACGTACCGAAAAGAGAAAACGAAAGCAATGTTTCGACGTACTAACTATGCGACCCCAAAGGCGGGTTAATCAGCGTACTCGAACAAAAAAATTTTATTGCCACTGCGTGTATATATGCCATTGTTATTGTCGAAGTAGCCCTGTGAGAAAAGCACTATGTAATGCCGAACTGGTTCGGTACTGGAGTATTTAGAACCATGACTAGGGCGCTCGAATTCTCTTTGGCATGCTAGCAACCGCTGTATCCCTTTTTCACCATAGATGTATTTTTATAATGCAATTTTTTTCTTTAAGACGTATCACATTTTCTGTGACTATTTTGGACATTTCAATATGTAGTCGTGAAAATTAAAGTAAAGTTGGTTTTTAAAAGAACCACATTTCGCTGCTTTTAAGCTGTTAGGAATCTAGTTACCATCGGACTGGTTCGTTTTTGGCGATAAAAATTTAGTACGGAACTAGAAATTTGCTTCACTAGTTCGGCATTTTCCAGTAGGGTTGTTGCTATTCGAACAGCCTTTTTTCGGGCGTTGCGTTTCATATTTGATTTTCTACACCTAATTTGCATAATTTGCCGTATAGATTTTATGTTTTTCATTCGTTCGTTTTTTGGTNCTTGTTACAAATATTTTTATAGTTATGCGTTGCCAAAATGCGAGTATTTACATACATATTTTTTTATTTTTCCTACAGATTTTGCCTGGCGCTGATGAAATTTTTTCATGAATGCAAATTTGAGAGAAAATTCCTCTGGCTTGGTGGCTTTAAAGTTAGAGCTGCGTGCGGTTAACTACACTTCATACCAGCATACATACCCACATCATATATCCATAAATACATACTCGTACATAGCTATTCATGAGTAATCATTGTCGTGCAGCGCACAGCTGGTCAAACCGCCAACGTTCGAAGCAACTTGCTAGCACAGCTGTGTGTTTGAAAGGCGTTCATCGGCTGGTGGCTCTTGTTAGTTGATCTACTATTGAGAGCTGTTTGTTGGGAGCGTTTATGGCACTCTAAATATTCGGCATAAATCCCCCTACGTTAATCGGGTATCTAGTTGGCTGGTTGGTTGGCTGGCAGCGCGTGGGCCCAATTCGTTTACTCAGTTCATTCATGCACTTCTCGCCTAGACAGCGAAAGCGTACACAATTGCTGGCATAGACTTACCTATCTATTCATGTGTATTTAAATAAGTAAATTTTATTCAAACTTTTGTCTGCATACAGATATCAACAACTTTTATAGGCCAAAAGTGGCTCAGCTGTATGAAAATCCTACTTCAGCATGATAACCGCGATAAAAGATGCAAATGCAAATTTTAAACTCACAGCCACAAGATATGCACGCACACTAGGATTGAATGTACATAGACACACTTGTAGTTAGCTTTTTTGTGGGATTTCAATAAAATATATAACTTGTAGTTAGCTATAAAAAGCCAACTTGAAACTAGTTGAAATGTAATGCAAGAGTCATGCACTTCACAAACACTTTTTCGATTGCATTTTGAAGTTATGTCTGAAATGCGAATATGGGATTAGAGGTATACGCCGCCGGGCCACGCCGCCGCCGCCGCCGTTTTT
>NW_016176200.1:0-9411 GCF_001687245.7 Rhagoletis zephyria
AAAAATATTTTTAATAGGGTTGCCACTTATTTTGAACCGCATATTTATTAAATTTTTTGTTAAGAAAAAAGATAAAATATTATTGAAAGATAAAGTAATACTATTTCTTGAGATATTGGGCTTTGAAGTTGAGATAGTGTAGAATTCTCATTGATTATTGAGCTAAATTGCAAAAATTGTTTGTTGATCAACTTACATATGCATCGAAGTCTAAATGGCTCCAATTTACCAAGCAACCAATGTGCTGCGCTCTGTCAAACACATGCAGACGGCAACACAAAAAAAAAACTTACTAAAAAACCAAACATAACACAAACGAGGTGAATGCTTGTAAAGATCGAACTGCATAACCTACGTAACGGTCGATTTGGCTATTTTTCCGCACCAGCACTAGCCAATTTAGCGCCCAGGGGTGTTGCTGTCATTTCAATTACAACTGTTGCAACAGTAGCACCTGGACTTGCTGGACGCCTAGCAATTTCCTGCAAAACTTGTGTAGCAAACCACAAATTTTAAGAGCTGAAAAACTATGTAAGCTGATGATTGCAAACGTAGCAAACTTGCCTATGGCCTTCGAGCACATTGTCAGTTAGAATATTGCGATGTTTTTTTCTTGTCAACGGGCAGTCAAAAGCCCGGAGGCGGTCGTATAGAAAATGTTGTTCTTTTTTGCAGCTGAGAGATGTTATTGGATTTAACAGAAAACGTTTGCCAAGTATTTGCTAGTTGCTGAGCTGCGCCGTAATACCACAAACGAAAGTGAGCAATTGATGAGTTGAAAGCGGTTTTAAAATGAAAACTGACGCTTGTCAACTTGTGTTATTTCTAAAAAAAAATACTTTTATTTTAAGTTGCTGCATACATGTTGCTGAAAAGTTTACTTGTTCTATTTGGCTTACAACGTTTAGACATCCATTAAGCTTGCGGCTATGAGGTTAGTCAGATAGTTGTTGAAACTTAGCTCGCACCATCTCTTTACTTTCTCAAATTTCAATGTTGCAGTCGTAGTAAGTTTGCGGCACACAATCTGTCGGCCAATGCAATGTAAGAAAGACAACGGAAGAGCTCAAAAAATGCATCCAACTTACTCTTGTTCGCCTCGTTTCGTATTGATTTGTCCTAGTCAAAGCTAATAAAATCACCTTGTGCGCTCTTAAATTCGCAAGCTTACTAACCACACCATTCCAACGTAGGCAAATCTCTAATTTGCGGCTGGATATTTCTTGTCAGTGCCCAATCAGCTGCAGTAATTCTGCGTATGTGGCTATGTTGCAGTAACGCCTTAAGCATTCTATGCGCCGCACTAGTTGTAACACAAGCTGTCAGTGTGCCAGCTGCAATGCAAACACACTTGCAATTTGATATACACACATCAACGCACAAAAATCGCACGTTACAAAATTTGTCTCTGCTGCTTCGGTAGATACCTCCTCAACACATTTGCATTCACTAAAGTTCCTCCTTCGCATGTGTGCTCTTTTTCCTTTCTTCAAATGTATTTATGTATGTATGTATATGCCATTCTTTATTTCCTTAATTTTATATGTACGCAGCTCTGAGCTGCCGTTTCCTTTCATACCATTGCTTGCTTATCGCTCGCTCACTCGAATACAAAGTACCATATTTAAAAAAAAAAAAAAAAACTTTATCTTCCTAAATTTTGCTGAAAATTTGCATCTTCACTATGTATGTCTGGTATATATAGTATATTTTCGAGTTAAACATAGATTCAATTTTCATGATTTCGTTCTCTTCGCACTATTCGGCTGTGCATTTTCAGTTTTCTCAAGTAAGCTAAAAGCTGTTCCATGGCTATGTTAATACTTGCATTGACTTTTCTTGCCTTTTGTCGCAGCTGCGAGAGTGCAAACCGCTTGAATAATTTATTTTGTCTTTGCGGCTTTTGTGTGTCCAGCCAAAAAGTGTCGAAGTGTCACAGTGTCGCCGGCAAATTGGCGGCAAAGCTGAAGTGACAGAAACATGAAAAAAAAAATATATATTTTTTTTTAAATATTTAGGTGGTTCACAAGTTGTCGTAAGCTCGTATTGTCGTAGGTCGCAAAGTTTTTAACGGCTAAATAAATGTTAAGAGGACTTGAAACCACAACCAACTATTTTTTTTAACGCCGTGAAAGTTCTGAATACCACTTTTATGGTAGCTTTCGTAGAGACATGCCACCTTTTATTATTAAATATTAGAACAACCACCCAAACAACCAATTTCGAAAATTCTTTCTAAAGGGATTGCCACCTGTTAAAAAATAAGTAAATTTATTAATAAACTAAATAAAAGCTCACAAAAATGTGATTTTCAAACGAAATAGATTCAAAAATTATTTATTTCAAACATAATTTCTTACACGGTTGCCAACTGTTCAAATGTTAAAATCGATTTAAATACAAAGTTAAACGAACAATTTTCATGTGGTTGTACAACGAGAGGGGTTTTAGAAAAGTTAATTTAAAAAATAATTTTTGATCTGTTTAAAGATTCAAATTAAATTTAGTTAAAAAATTAAATGAAATATCTCAATATGGGTGTCTAACCATAGAATTGTAAGAAAGCTTTATTTCGTAAATATTTTTAAAGAAGGTTGCCAACTGTTCTTAAAGCTAAAATAAAATTAAAAACAAATTAAATAAAATATCTTGATATGGATCTCAAACGAAGTAAGTTGCCACTTGTTTAAAAGTTCATAAACAATTCTAATAGCAAGTTAAATGAAATAGTTTCATATATGTACATATATATGTACATTAGGGCGGGTTTTTTTTTTCGACATCGTTCCTAGCAGATTCGGATTCTACATAAAATTCTACATACATACATACATACATAGTTGTCAAGAAAGGTTTAAGAAATTTTTATTTCGAAAATATTTTCGAAGAGTTTTCACAAAACTTTGAGAAGAGATGTTTAAAAATTCCTATGTCGAAAATACTTTTTTGAAACGGGTTGCCACCCTTTCAAATTGTTTTGCTGCTTAAACTTGTGCTAAGTGTGAGTCTTAATGTTTTTACACGAATGGACGGACCTACAGTTAAGCGCTGCCTCCGAAAGGGCAAATGGATTTTATGAGAAGCTTTTTCAAGGTAGAAATACCATAGCTGCCGAAGGGCGACCGGTGCTTAAAAAAAAAAAACGTTTTCTGGTATTTTTTCTACAGCTGCTTTGGCCAGGGATCGAACCTTGGTCGCACGTATAACCACTCGAGTACAGCGCCACCCTGTTAAGAGTTTTAATAATTTTAGTCCAACAAAACATATTGGAAAAAAATTTCTTCGAAAATATTTTGAAGAGGGCTGCCACCTTTTTAAATGTTAAATTCAATTTATTGACATATTATAGTATGGACGGCAAACGAAAGATGGTTAAGAGAACTTTATTACGAGGGTGTCACCCGTTTAAAACATCAAATTCAATTTAAATAAACGAAGTGGAATACTTTTCATAAAAGAGTTGCCACCTATAAAAGTAATAAAAAAAAACTTTTTATTTTAAGGACTAGCTACGAAATATAGCACGTTTGTTTCATATTGAAATATCCTATTTAGTTGCAATTCGACAATTTGACAATTTCTGGAATCCAGAGATGGATTTTTTTTCGAAACTTTATTATTTTCGGGTTAGGTTTTTATTGAATTTCAAATTATAAAATTAAACTAAAATGCATGCAGGCTGAGCACAAAAGCTACTTGTTAATAACTTTTACAAAAAAAAATTTTTTTGTCAAAGCAAAAAATTACAATTTTTTTGACTAAAGGATTAAAAATTTCTTCCATTGGCTTCCCGGATATTTGATCGCGCCAACATTCGTTACTGCCACGACTATAGATCTTTATTGTGGCGTGACACGTGACCACTGGGTTGAAGAAAAGTATTTTACCATGGAATCTCTCTTCACAGCAAAGCAAATGCAATAGAGCGGCACAGGCTAGATGTGTCAAATCAATCCCACCACCAATTTGCAATCTAAACTGATCTCGATAATGCTACAGACTTAATGCAAAACGATTATCTATGCTTCTGAGTTGGCTAGAGAAGCGACAGCAACACATACATACATACATATGTATGTACTTCTTGTTATTAAATAAACTGTTAGTGAATGTGCATCCTGCCTTAGAGATATACACATACATTCACATGCTGCCTTTTTTTATTTGCGAAGGTCGTCGACTCATGTCGTAAAGCAATAACAAAATTATTTTAGCTCTCATTTCAAGACTCTCCGACTGCATCACAGCTTGATTGTGGCGCATGTTGCAGCATATGGCTGAAATTTAATACATATCAGCACGCGTTGCTGATTCAAGTATGCATCAGTCTATAACTATCACCGACACGTTGCACTTCTTACCAGCCTTGTCGGCAGCTCATAAAGAAGAGAAGCGAAGACTTTGCAATATTTGCCATTGACGCATCAATGATTTTGTGGTGTTGTGCAAGCGTGTGCATGAAAAACAAAACCCTTAGCGATAACTAGAAGCAGGAGTTTGTGCATACTTATACAAACATTCATATTTTCTGTTGCATCCACATACCCAGTCGGGAAAATTTGCGATGAAGAGATCAGCTTTTGAAGCGACAGACCTTCCATATTCGATTCTCTACTTCTTGTTGTATGGAATGGTCAGAGAAAGGCCATCTCCCACAGCTTCCTTTGAAGCGGAACATTTACACCAAATATTAAAGAAGTAGCACAAATTAAATGTGTCACCTGACTCGCACCAACATGCCTGTCCAATGTATTTTTCTTAATTTTTTCTCCATTGCTATTCAAATACGCATTCTCTTCAGCCTCGCAGGGCTACTCGAAGAGCTTGTTGCACAGCTTCTAAAGAGAAGCTATTACTCGCATAGAAAAAGCTCTGCCTGAAAGCATCCATTTCGTAACGTTCTTCAAATTTCCAACTGGGTATGTACAAGCGCGTTTATGAGCGCTTCATCTAGCCTGTTTTTCTGGTGATAATATTTTTTTTTTTGGTTTTCTTGCAACTAAATTTATTGCTTTGCCAACAAAACTATTACTTCAGCCGCTTTGGCTTTATGCTTTTCAGAATCACAATTTTGTAGCAATTGCTATGCTTCACTAAACTTTACTTTGTATAGCTTTTTTGCTAAGAAGTTTTTTTTATCGTTTGAAGCGCATTATTTAGAGGAAGTTGTCAGCCCAAAGATACGAAATTAATTAAAAATGCATACGTTTCATTTTACACACACAAATTAATATATTCTTGAAAATATGGGTAAAATATAATAAAATAGCGATTTTAATTTTTCTCTCTGACGTGAGCAATTTTTTTAAGTCTTTATAATTTCAATGCTATAACTAATTTAAAAAAAAATTATTTAAAAAAATCAGTGCAATGTGGAATAAAAATATGGATTTAAATTAAAGAGAAAACTTAGTAGAATCAAAAAATAAACTAAAAGTTTTTGGTACATAAATATCGAGTATGAAAAATGTCCTTCAAAAATTTTTTTCCTCTGAATATCATTGAAAATTTGCAATATTTATTTTAGAAAAATTTATATGCTAAGGACCAATATACACTTGACCACACCCTCGACTTTTTTCCTTCTAAGTTTATTAGCTTAAACAATAAAATTAATTAAAAGCACATTTAAAAAAAATTTATTCGTCCTTGGGACCAAAAAAACTTTAAAGTTATTAAATTATGCAGAATTTTGTCTCTCATTTGGTAGATATTTTCAATAATTTTTTAAATAATTGTTTGAATTATTTTGTTTAAAGTTTGTTTTATTTTGCAGTCCTTTAAAAGGTCCTGACGTCAGGAAGAAAAGAACAAAAACACCTTTTTACTATATTTGGCCCATAGTTTCGTGAGTATCTAAATATCAATCCACCTGTTCAATTTCTGCTGCTTTCGCATTTTACTGCTACTTCATATTTGAAATTAAACGTTGTAATAAAGATAAATGTGATGGTGAAGAAATAAATTATAAAAACGATTAAGACAAAAGAGTGAAGGCAAAGTTGAAGACAAAGACGAGATGAAAACAATGAGCAATAAATAGGAATTAGGATAACTGAAAGGTTAAGAACATTTATTGAAATATTTTGATAGGCATCGAAAAAAATAAATCAAATTTAGTTAACAAAACTATCAAGTTAGCGAAATTTATCGAATCAACGAAGTTTATAGTTATCGATATTTATCGAGGTATCCATGTTTATTGAGTTATCGCAACGTATCGAATTGTTAAAATTGATCAATGTTTATTCAGTTGTGAAAATTTATAAACACAGAAAATTAGTTGTCGAAATTTACAGATAGTTATCTAGCTATAAAAATTTATGGGACTCCCGAAATTTGTCAAGTTAATGAAAGCAATCAAGTATTCATTGCATTATCACTGTTTATAGAGTTAACGAAATTTATCGAGTTGTCGTAATGTATCGAGTTATTTGAACTTATCGATTTGTCGATAGTTATTAATTTACTGAAATTTGTCAATTTATAGAATTGAAATTATTGGTATTTTCAAAATATATCAAGTTATCGGAATTTCAATATTGTATACGTTTATTGAGTTATCACTGCTTATCGAGCTTTTTCGTGCTACCAGAGCGTTTAGGGTCATCGAGATTTGTCGATATCCTTCGAAAAATATGGAGGTATCAAAATTAACTGAGTCATCGAAATTCATAGAGGCATCAAAATTTTAATGAGCTATCGATTTATGTTCAGATTTATACATTTTTGAGTTACCAAACTTTATCGAGCACTCGAAATACATAGTTATCGAAATTAGTCGAGTTATAGAATATCAACATTCATAGAGTTAACGAAATTTTTCGAGTTATCGTAATGCATCAAATTCTTTGAATTTATCGAGTTGTCGATATTTATTGATTTATTGAAATTTGAGGAAAAGCTCGACCAAACACTAACATATGTGTAAGCGCCAATCTATTAAGTATTATTATTATTACTGAAATTTGTCGATTTATCGTATCAAAGTTTTTGGAATTTTAAAAGCATCAAGTTATCGAAATTTCAATTTTGTATAAGTTTATCGATTTATCACTGCTTATCGAATTTTGTCGTGTTACTAGAGCGTAACGGGTTGATTTGTCGATATCTTTCGAAAAATATGGAGCTATCAAAATTAACCCAGTCATTGACATTTAAAGAGGTATCCAAAGTTTATCGAGTTATCGATTTATATCCAGATGTATACATTTTTGTGTTATCGAAATTTATCGAGCGCTCGAAACGTACAGTTATCGAAATTTATCGAAATTAGTCGAGTTATAAAATTTTGTTGAGTTATCGGATTCCATATGTATCAAATTATGGAAATTTATTATTTTAAAAACATTTTGAATGCACTCGTATTATTAATTTTTGATATATCTACATACATATTTATAAATATTTTCTTTTCAGGTAAGTTCGAATTTTCACTAAAGTAACTTATTGGATTGGGTGAGTCAATGAAATCTATGTATATTCACTATATTGCGTATAAGAATAGAGCCTGATCCTTAGATTTCTTTTGAAAACTCAGTATTGAATTTTTTGTCACTAAATAAGGAAAGAAAACAGTTTTTTGTAGGAGCATATTATTACATTTGTATGTATGTATATACAAAAGATGACCTGGACACAGCAGTTACACACCTGACTGATATCTCGTATAACAAATGCTGTCCGCAAGAAGGTAAAATCTTCAATAAAGAGGGTACATTGATGGAACTCCAAACTAGAGAAACTACGTAAGCTGATCAGGCTCAACAAATCCGATGGGGAAAATACATGAAGTGGGTACAAAAAGTCTCTTAAGTAATATATCAAGAAACTAAGGAAATTCATATAAATTCTTGGAAGAGCGTCTGTTAGGACCTGCGGAATATTCCGGCTACTGCTAGAATCCAAAGGTCTCTCTCTGAGGGCCAGTCCATCCTCATAGGAACTCTAAAGGGATCGGATGGATCCCCTACAAATACGTTCGGTGAAACTCTAGAGCTATTTCTAAGAACTCACTTCCCTGTATGAAGGTTAGTGACACACATGCTGAATACGCATAGTATGGTAACACCATACCAGCGAAGAGCCTTCGACTCAGTAATTAATAAATAAAGTAGTCGACTTTGAAAAGGTAGATTGGGCTATCTATAGTCGTTTAAGCCCTACAAATCTTCGTGGCCAGACGGCATATTCGCGGCACTGTTTTCCAAAGGTACAAACAAAATTAAATTAAATGCAAGATTCAAGCCCTCGGAAGTGCCACTTTCCAATAGAAGTGCAGATACCAAAATAGTCAAATGGATCATCAATAAGCTTAACCAGAGGAAACTCAAGGCGAACTCAGCATGGCTTCACTAAAAGGCTGTAGCGGAGTGTTTTTTTCACTATTTCAAGTCGTCAATGCGAAAGGATATCCAACAATAAGTTACGCTGATGAGCTATCAATTATCACTAAACGGCGACCATGAATGGACCATTAGGGACTTGATGCAGAACGCCCTAAACAGAACTTACAAATGGTGTAAGAAAGAGGGATTGTCCATAAATCCCAATAAAACTACAATCATCCCTTTTGCTAGAGAAAGGAAGCTATACGCTCCAGATCTGAATATAAATGGGACTGTGATTCCCCTGAAGGAAGAGGCCAAAGAAGTCACAAGAGAAAGCAGCAACGCAAGCTGTTATGCTACGTAAAAAAAAGAAATAAAGTCAAACAAGGTAACCTTGTCGGATACCTCCAAATCTTAAGGGACAGGGAGGTCACCATGCCCAAAAGCCTGTTCTAAGACCAAATTGATCCCTTACGAAGAGGTACAGGATCATATTCCCCACTCGGGAAGATTGGAGCAGTAACCATACGTGGCTGCACGGCGATTCACAATTAAATGATCTAGCCTCCTAGAATAGGGTCTCCTCAATCTGAATGCCTGTTCATGAGGACTATGATGGCAATGAAGAAGCGGAGTTCCATATTAAAACAAAGGGGTAGACACACTCTTTAGCCTAGCCCATTTCTTGGATTCAACAAATACTATAACAAGAAGGGTCTAAACAAATGGGCGCTATCCTGCACTGCCTGCTAGCTATTGGAACATGTTAGAGGGACACCATCACTCAAAGAAGTTCCTTGGCTTCAGTGAGAAAAGAGCTCAATCTGCGCTCATACTTAATAGGGAAAACCTAAAAACACTGTGTGGAGGTCTAACAGGCAATTATACTTACGTGCAACAAACACATGCCATATGCTTGGCCTCTGTAGTACAAAGATTTGCAGATCCTGTGGTGAAGAAGAGGAATCATTGAAACGGCTCATTACCATCTGCGCACCATTAGCTCATCGTAGAGGCAGTGTTCACTAAATTTAGTTTTTCTGCATACCTATTTTCGTATTTTCATACCAAGTTAATTTGC
>NW_016176201.1:0-9408 GCF_001687245.7 Rhagoletis zephyria
CAGAGGAGAGGTGTACATATTTTCAACTTCTCACCGCGTGCGGCAATTGTCACTTGGGTTTGACATATTTCGGTCAGCAGGTACGTTTTCACTTTCATCTCGGGTCGAAATACTCAAAAACAAAAACAATTGAACACGCATACCTGTACCATCTGGGCGCATGCGCGTACATAAAAGTGCAAAGATACATANGAGCAATGCTGCGAAGTCACAACTGGTGAAGGGCAAGTCGTAAGTCGTTTGGTGGGTTGGACATTAATGCTGAGCGAAAAAACCATAATATTGAAAAAAATAAAATAAAATAAAAATCATATGAGGTGCGTATGTACATAACTAGTTATCGCTGTTGTAGTTATTGTTGTTGTTATTTACATGTGTATTTAATAGTTATCACGTTTTCGTTTGCCTTTAACTTCACGGTAGAAAGGAAATGAGAGGGCAGAGGAGAGGTGTACATATTTTCAACTTCTCACCGCGTGCGGCAATTGTCACTTGGGTTTGACATATTTCGGTCAGCAGGTACGTTTTCACTTTCATCTCGGGTCGAAATACTCAAAAACAAAAACAATTGAACACGCATACCTGTACCATCTGGGCGCATGCGCGTACATAAAAGTGCAAAGATACATATGTATGTATACTCGTTGAGTATGTATCATTACCCTAACAATGGGCCATACGATGTGCAACATTTGTTTTGAATTTTTTATATAAAAACTCGTAACTTCACAAAAATTTTAATCTATGTTTTTTTTTTTATTCATGCCTCAGCGTATGTGAAATGTTTTCTGGTCGATGTCTCATACATTCGCAAGAGTACATACAGGCATATGCATTTGGGCCTCAGCTGTTATGATCGTTAATCACATGCATTGATGCAGGGCGGCCACTTCTTTATGAGCTGCTCTTTCACTTTTTTTTTTAGGTTTTCCCGCTTCTTATTTTATTTTTTTCTGTTGCTTTATTTTATTCACAAATTATGAATGAAGTAGGTGTGTGTATTTCTCGATCTTACACTGGCCAACCTGTTTCGCTGCCTGCAACCACTTGCTTTTTGCCGGTGCACACCTTAAGGGAAACATTCGTAATTGGCGTAATCATTACCGAAATGACGATGATGTTAACAGTTTTCAAGATGTGAGTGATGAAGACTAGTTTGTCATCTGACTGGTACGAATTGTTTTATAAGCATTGTTATTGGGGGTTGTAGTACATATGTACATATATAAATATGATATTTTAAAGCATATTTAAATATTTTAGATATGCTTTGAGTTTACTTTTTTAAGTGGAGCTTTGGAAATACGAATATACTATTTATATATCTAGCGAAATATTGATTAAATATTTATCTAGTGGTGATTTCGTTTCTTCCAAAAAATGTGGCCCTTCCCCGGTGCCAAATGTGTTAGTACCCTACGAAAATGGCAGTTAGTCGAGTCAAATATTTCCTTTCCAGATTGGTTGTAGGATTGTATATAGTTCTTATGAATTATGGTTAGCTTTACTTTACCAGAGGCACGAGAACCTCATTCAGCCTCAAAAATATTCAGGCTAACTTGCCGAATAATTTGGTCCCATGAGTAGTGCTATGCCCAGAGCCGTCGAGAGAAAACTCTGGCCTGGACTAAAAAATCACCGGCCCCTATGCATAAATTGTATTCATTTAAAAGCATATGATCATTTTCTTTTATTTATAGAGTCAGAAACAATCAACACGAAACTGAGTATACATATTTATAATAAAAACCTCTAACTAAGGAGCAATTACATTGTAAAAAAAAAATGATAACAAGTTGTTGTTCTGATATTTCGGGCCCCTTGAAAAGCCCGCGCCCGAGGGGATTCACCCTTTTGCCCCCTCCCTCTCGATGTGCCTGGCTATACCTACCTGCAAGAGACGTAACAAAATAGCAATGCTTCTTCTGTTTTTTTCTGAGTCTTAAATCACGCCACAAAAAAAAAGTTCTTCCACTCTTTGCTTAATGAAAGCATAATTTGAATTTGGCTGAAGAGCAACCTACAAACAGCTGTTGTCAGACTTTTTGCGAAAACTTCACATTCCCTTACCTCGCCTTGTACGTAGGATTTTTTTTTTGCAAGTTATTTTTCTTGTATGTAATTGCCCACGTGCCGTCCTTTAATAAAACAGCTTTGTCGCTTTATTTTCTGACATTGGCTCCTTATAAATATATAAAGTAAATGAATAAATTTTTAAGGCAATTTTTCAAATAAAGCAGTGTGATAAATTTATTTCGCTGTAATTACTTCACCTGTTAATTCGCTCATGGTAATTGCCAATATTTCAAAAATTAAAAAACAGTCCATTCTCTGACAAAAAAAAAACATAAAAATAAACACAAGTTTCAAAATGGAAAAAGTTAAAAAAAATCATCAAAAGTTCAATATATATCTCAGAATTTTAGAATTTTGACCGATACTTTTGCAATTTTTTCCATATAACGCATGCTCGTATTTTTGTTGTACGGAAAAAAAGTTGCGGAAGTGCGTTAGCAAAATATGTAATTTTAAAAATTAACGGTAATTTGTAGCTACTTCAAATTTTCTCTTTATTACATAAATAAAGATACTAGAGAAATTAGAAAATACATGGCTTCGATAAGGATAAAATTCCTTCTTTTGTTTTCTCGTTTATTATTCAAATGAAAGGAAAATTTGTTAAGTTCAATAAAGCTCCGGAAATTCGAAAGGCCAAAATAGAACTAAATCGAATATAGTAGTTTTCTTTGCTTTAGACATTCAAAATGTTGTATTCAAAGTTTAGCGAAATGCTCGAAGAAAATGGCTATAAGAAGTTTTTTTCTCTCCTGTACATTTTCTAAATTGGGACTTAGCAACTTTGCACTCTAACTAGCGATATGGTCATTTAAAGAAGTTAGATTTAATAAGGAATATTCCTTCTCTATACTGAATAGAAGTGGGTGGTTAGGTCTTTGAGAGATTTACTCTACGCTTGTTACGCTTAAGAACTCAACACACTTATCACGTCAATGCACCATCTGTATGCCATATTCACTACAGAGTAAACATACGCGACAACTTTAGCGCTTAGAAGCATGTTGTTCAGTACATAAAGTCACAGCAGAGGCCACAGTAGCCAGGCGACGCGTACCTACAATAAAAGTTCCACAGTTAAATTAAACTTTTTTTTTTCAATGTGAATCCTTTATTCCTTGTGTTCTCTAAGAGTGAAGTCCCAGTATATAGCTATATCTATATGTACATATTTAGAACACTTACATTTAACGACTATTTTCTTGCAAACAATTTAATTGAAATTTTAGATAACATTTTTCATATTTTACTTGCCTTTTTCTGATATTCGCAATTTTCAAATATGTATATTTATCTTCGTATTTTTCGTACCACTGCGCGAACTACAATATAAAAATTTAAAATGCAGATTTATTTTAAAAACTAGAAAAAATGCAGTTCCTCATAAAAATCTCAGCTGTTCTTTTTCTACTTTTTTTTTGCGAATTTTTTTACCCGCATTTGCTTTGACAATCAATCAATACACTTTATGTGTCCCTTTTATTAACCAAATGCGTCTATGGTATTATTTTGCAATTTATTGGCCACAAAACACAGCACTGCACTAACCGCCAAGCCACCGTTATCTGCCACTAACTATTTTGCAATTCCAAAGATAATATTTTCGTTTACGCCTGTCAATTGTAATCTCAGCACTTTTCACACAAATGAATTTGGCTTTTTTTGCCTGCTCGGTATTTGGGTTTGGGCCTGGTTAGCAGCACTTAGCTGTTCGAACAACTTCCACAGACTAACTGCTGTGCGATCGCTGCCTAGCGTCTTCTATTCGATTCGTTTCGATCTCGTCACCTTTGCTGCGCACCGTTGACGTCTGCGCACTTGCTATCAATCTGTATGCTATTGTGTTGGTGCTGTGGTGCTTTTAGTGGTCGCAAGTTTGAGATCTAGTCTCATGCCACATATGTACATACATATGGATGTTTGCATGAATGCCTCTGTGTTATTGCCTCGCAAGTTGGACCAAAATACTTATGCTCGCAGACACCTGAACACTTCACTCATACACTCACCTTCACCACTGGTGTATTTAACATTTAAACTATTTGTGCGAGTATTATACTTGAAATGTATCTATGTACATAGCTTTATCTGCCGTAGCCTTTGGCGAGTTTTTTTCCGTCAATCGCGTATCCGCCGTGTGGTCCATAGTTAATTACTACGCTTGTGTTTGTACTTTTAATGACTATTTATTAGCTTAATACACATGCAAATTTTTATCTATTCACACATACGTACATACATACACGTTTATAATGACACCTATGTACATATATACACATGTATGACTACGCATTTTTACAAAACTGCACTTATTTAAGCGTATCAGCAATTTGATGGTGGAAATGCTGATCGCAAATTTGTTGTTTTTTTGTATATGTATGTATGTATGAATATTCACAGTATTGCGCATAGTTCTCGTTTATTTTTATTTTTTTTTGCTTTTAACTTAAACTTTCTGCGCCAATTTTAGTGCTTTTCCATTTGCATTTTTTCCTCTTCATTTATTTGCGTATTCATTTTATTAACTACTTTTAAATTTTTTTTTTGTTAAGTCGCCTGAAATTTAATACTTCATTGTTGTAATTTTCTTTAATGCAAATTAGATTTTGAGGTGAAGTTAATGCCGAGAATTGGTGCTTCTTCAGCAAAAGACATCAGCAAGTGAAACATTTTAGCAAAGAAATCAGCAATCAGAAGGCTAACCGGCAATCGAATTGGTATTTTTTGCCAAAGAATCGTATGATATTATAATTATTAAATAGCCATACATACACATGCATACTTGTACATACTTTTATATGTATGAATAAATAAAATTGGTAAAAAAATAAAAAACAGTTAAAAATTTTGGCCATAAAAATGTTTTACCGGTTATGATAAAATTTGCAGAATATTTCTTTTGAATTCATGCTTCATAATAATTAGCATAAAAATAAATGGCTAATCTGTTGTTATTTCCCCCTTTTTCGTAGTTTAACAAAAAACGTGGGTCGGCTAATATTGTTTAGCCAGTGTAACACTTTTTTTGGACTCCAAAAATGAGTGCCGCTGTTTTATTTAAAATATGTATTTTGTTTATGTAGTTTACAAGGCGAATTTATATAAGGTGGTGTTACTAGATTAGCTGATTTTATGTATGTGTTTCGCCTCGCGGTTTCTAATGTCAAAATGAAAAATTTTGCTTGATTTACCACACTCACTACAGATTTTGACAGTTTATGCCGCCAAAGCAAAAACAAAGCACATGAAAAATTTTGTTTTTTTACTCCTGCTATTCTACCTTATATTAATTCGCCTTGATAGTATACGAAAAAATACTTTCTTTGCTATTTACCTAAATTTTTAGTACACAGAAGTAGTATTAATTTATCTGCCGTTTGTTTAATATTTATTAATTCTTTATAGCTATGTAATCATACATACCCGGAGTGCCAGTTACTGTCGAAATTACAAAATTACTTTCCGGAAAATCCCCTGCTTTGGAACTAAAACGTGAATAAATTTGTTTTTATCTTTGAAGGTTTTTGGAAGGCTTTGGTAGGACATGGAATTGACCCGGGAAATTCCAGGCACATATCGATAACTCAATGGATTTTAAAAACACTAACATCCGATAACTCAGTAAAATTCGATAACTCAACTAATTCCGATAGTTTTCTATGAATTTTGTTAAATTTGAGTTTCGAGAGCTCGATACATTTTGATGGCTCAAAAATGTATATATTTCGATATAAATCGATAACTCGATGAACTTTGAATACCTCTTTAAATTTTGATAACTCGGTTAATTTTGATAGTTCCATATTTTTCGACAAATGACTCGTTGCACTCTGGTAACACGATAAACATTAATAAGCAGTGATAACTGGACAAACTTATTTAACCTTGAAATTTGGATAACTCAATACGTTTTGAACATTCCAAAAACTTTGCTTCCAAAAATCGACAAATTTCAGTAAATCAATAAATATCGATAGCTCGATAAATTGAAATACTTAGATGCATTACGATAACTCGACAAATTTCGATAACTCTATAAATACATATTGAAAATTCAAAAAATATCGACAACTTGATAAATATTATTAACTTGCGCAGTTTCGATAATCTCATAACTTTTATGGCACGATAACTATCCGTCAATATCGACATAAAATTTTCTCTGTCCATAAATTGGAACAACTAAATTGGTAAATTTGAATAAATCGATATGTTGCGACAACTGAATTTATAGCTCGATAGCTCGATAAATTTCGATAACCATAAATTTCTGTGAGACGATAAATTTCGGATCACTGATAACGTTCGATAGCAAAATTTTTTATGACTGAATTTATTTTGATTCTTATTAAAAAATTTCAATAAATCTTCCTACCTTTCAGTTACAATAATTCTTCCGTATTTTTCATTGTTTTCATTTTAGTCTTTATCTTCAGATTTGCCTTGGCTTTTTTCTTAATCGTTATCATTTATATCTTCATTTTCACATTTACCTTTATTACAAATTCTGAACAACTATATACGCTCAAATACGGAAATTTTTAAACGAAAATTGTGACCAAAATTTTTAACCGATTTTGAAACCTCTCGAATGGTTTCCTAATTTTCGGTAGAATCGCCAAACGAACGGTGGCAAAATTTATGTTATGTTATTAATGAACATGAAAATATCTATATCTGATTAAGAATCGGAACTTAAAATAATAACTTTTGAATAGGGTTGCCAACTGTATAAAAATTCTTAATCTATTTAGGTTAGGTTAGATTCGGCGGCAGTGCAAAGTAGGACTCACACTCAGGGTCTTTTGTGATACCGCATGAGGGCTTTTTATTTATCCCCTTTCCCCTGTAAGCCACTTGGTGCTAAGCAAAAAAGTGCATAGGATTCTAACGTTCGTTTGAGGTCATCGAGATCGTCGAAGAATTGGCTCCCAATAGCTTTTTCTCTCCATTCTAATAGAGCCGGACAATGGCAGAGAAGATGTGGGATAGTTTCCTCTTCGTCTTAATCCATGCAGCTTCTGCAATATCGTTCCCGGGTGCGCTCAGTCTAGCTGTGTGTAATCCGATCAGACAATGTCCGGTGAGAACTCCAATCTCTATGCGAATGTCCTGTCTCCTTAGATTAAGTAGGGACTTGATGCGTTGGTCGTTCGTGGCAGGCCAGTGTGTTTTGGCAATGTGACCGGTCGGTTCTATTCGCCATCCTGCATTGGCAACTTCTATGAATTTTTTTTTGCAGTTGAAGAAGGTCGCTCAAAATTTTCCATCTTTTGATCGCGTGGAGCCTAATGAATGTACTACATGCCATCTTTTTTGATCCGTCAGGAGAAATGCTAGTAGCATGTTGAGCGCTTTGGTGGCTGTCTAACGAGAGATATTTAGGAAAGATTTATTTCGAAAAAACCTTTGAGGATTACCTTTGGAAAGCTTTGAGGGTTACCACCTATTTAGAAATTCGAAATGAATTTTATCCACAAGATGGTGAATTATTTTATTATGGGTGCCAAACCAGAGGGTTTAAAAAACAAGAGAAGTTTAGAAAATAAATAGCTTTTTATTTTATTTTATTTGAATTTTTTTTTTCTACAGAGGCGGAAGAAATTAATGCCAATCAATCATAGCCCGGAGATTTCGCCCAAAACCCGGGGACTCCGTCTGAAGCACGGCCAGTGGGCAAGCTAACTTGGGTTGGTTACTTGACCACCAACGTAAGCCTGGAGATAAAGCGAAGAATAAATTTGGCCAACAGACACAACTTTAGGCTCGGTAGGCAATTGCTTTTCTTGACGAACAAATATTAGCCTCTGCAAACCTCTCATCATTCCCGTCCTTTTATATGGCGCAGAAATGTGGACGATGTCGAACAAAGATAAGAAGGCTTTAAGGGTGCACGAGGGAACTATTATATACAAGATCTATAGCCCTGTTCGCATAATTGAGGAGTTCCGAATAAGATGGAATGACGAACTATACGAGGAGTACTAGCGCATAAAATTGCAATGCTTGTGCTGGCTTGGGACAAGATGATCACAAAACAACGAAAGAAAGGACGCCCACGAACCACGCAAAGGAGTGAGCCAATTGGCGAAATTTGTTGCTCTTCGCCCGAACCGAGGCAAATTAGGTGAAAAAGAACTTGACACGAAGGAAGTTCGCGGCATTCCAATTTTTCTAATTTTTAATCTACATACATCCCTAAAGTAAAATAAAGTAATATAAGTTACGATAGTTTAAGGTAAGGTATTGGGTATTGATTTATCAAGCCTCAAGTATTTAATAGTTAATTTCATAATTGGACATTGAGTTCGATATTTGCATCAATATGCTTGTCAAAGTATGTTTATCGATATTAGCATCAGTGTTATATGATATAGCATTAATTTTCAAACAAAACATACAAATTATTACGAATAGTACTTTAAACCTGCCAACGTTGGCAATCAGTCATTGTAAGCATATAATTTGAGAGAAAGATAAAAGAAAAGTAATCGCTAGTTACTTTACAGCTACATAAATATGCAATTTGAAGAGCACGAAAATTGTTTTACACATACATATATATGTACCGTACAAATTGTTGGCCAGTTTTCTTTTTAAATTACAGCAGCTTGATTAATTAAATCATATCCAGATCTAGCTGTAACTATAAAAATTACACTAATCAATAAGTTATTAATCTAATTTAAAGTTTGAAAGTTATTTAGTTACATACATACTTTCGAAATGCTCACATGTTTATGTAAACATTCACATATTTACTGCATCAGCGAGTTGCATTAATGCGAATAATTTATTAAATTGATACGTTGCGTTGCTTGAGCATTTTTTTTTTTAGAGAGAGCAAGTCAAGTCGGCCAGCGGCCACTCTAAAGCCATCTAGCTGATTTGGCAGCCGTATTTTTATTCTTATTGTTTTGCTTTTAGTTTGTTTTGTTGCAGGTAATTTTTATATTTTTGGTCTTAAGTTCTTCCGGATATTGAAGGTCAATTATTTGCTTTCAAAATTATTAAAAAAAAACATCAAATCAAATCAACGAATCATAAATTTGCTTTGTTTAATTTATGGTCATGGCATACACTCACATGCGAGCATTGTGCATGTATGTATGTACACATACAAATACCCACTTAATATTGCATAGTATTTACGTATATCATAAAATGAAATTTGTAAAAACCGATTGCTATTATCAAGCTGCTTGCTGCTGTCCAATATTTGGGAGAGGACGTGCTAATATTTTAAACGTTTAGCTCATTTCACATATAAAGGCGTTTGAAACAGACGCAGCATTGTTATTTTTTTTATTATTTTTTCGCACACTCTTCATT
>NW_016176202.1:0-9407 GCF_001687245.7 Rhagoletis zephyria
GAATGAAATGCGGCAAATACAATTGCGCTGGACTCTAGTATGTAAGTAGATGATGATTAAAAAATGTTATTTTGTTATAAATTTTGCAAAATATGGCTCAAAGTATTTGTGAGAATATGTGTGCGAAGTTTTATGTATCTGGAAAAATTCAAGAAAGTGCGTGCGAACCGGTAAAAACGTTCATACTATATACATATATTGGGTAGCACAAACTCCATTTCCGGTCGTAAATTAAGAATCAAAGACGAAATATTTGAATTTTATAATTTTTTTCTTTCAAAAAAAAAAGCTCACTTATGCTGCTTTTTGGTTTCTTTAATTCTTAAGATTTTTGAAGCTTTTGAAGCTCAATCTAATAGACTGTAGCTTTGATAAAACGTAAAAGGTGCGTTAAGTTTAAAGAACACGGCATTAACGAGGATATCATTAAACCAATTTCTTTATCTTCTAGGCACAGTCTCTTGCTAACATTTTAATGGTACTAACCCCGTAACTTAGCCATACAATATCTCGCACATGACGATTGCCCAACGTCAGCAGAAGTACTCATAATAAGATAGGGATGTCGGAAAAACATCGATGCATCGAAAATATCGATGTTTTGCTTCGATGCATCGAAAAGTTTTCCACTCGATGTATAAATAGTCGATTTATCGATGCATCGATGTATCGATGTTTTTTGAAAACTGACATCTACGGTACATTGAACCGTCATTCCAGTTTTTCAATTGTTCAAAAAAAAGAAGTGACTTGCCAAAAAATTTAAATGCAGTTGCAGTAATTTATTTAAAATTTTCCACAATTTTGTTAATAACATATTTTGTTGTGAAACATTATCTGAAAAATCCTATGCAAATCGATGCATCGATGTATGCCCTTCGATGCATCGAAAAATATCGATGTACATTTCGATGCATCGAATCAAAGAAAAACATCAATGTACTTTTTCCACTGACATCCCCATAACAAGTGCTCCTAAAACATGAGACGGCCTGCTTTTGATATTTCCCCGATGTTATAGAAACAAATGATAAGTCATTGTTCCCACCAACTACTATAAATTTTTGAGGAAGCTATCTCACTTAGTTAGTTTGTGATTTCCAGCTATCCAAAATAGGAATCATCCTGAATTCTGACGAAAATGGAAAAAAGGTAAATTTCACCGAAAGAAAAGAAAGACTGTGTAAGCACTATGCGGACTCTTCATCATCATTTTTAAGCATTAAAAAGTGGTTGCTAAATATCGGTACGTACGATCCAGCACAAGTTACGCCGAGCGTTTAGGTAGCCCCAATCAGGTCATCATGTCAGAAATTGTCCATACAATCCCAGGAATAATATCGGAATCTCATAGAATGAATACGCGTGAGTTGGCTGAGGCTGAAGGCTTCTCAACTGAGCAGATATGTAACATTTTACATGAATATTTGAACGTGAAAATGCTATACGGACGATGGGTACAGCCGCAATAGCGAAATTGCTTTAGTTTACGAATTGATACTGCAGGCAGAATATTCTCCAGATTTACATATGCGACTATTATCTGTTTCTAAACCAAAAGAAGTTGCTCGGTGGAAAGAGATTTATACCGAGGAAGGATTTAACACAGCAACAAACGCCGTTTTGAGGATCTTGAGAAGACCTGTATAAAAAAATGGAAAAAAACGCCGAGCTAAATACATCGAGTTACAACGACACTATTTTAAAAATGAAAAGAGTTGCCACCTGTCAAAATTTAAAGTAAAATTTTTGATAAGTTAAATAAATTACTACAATATGCATATCAACAAAATGGTTTTGAAAAGGCTTTATTTCTTAACTATAAGAGGAGGGTTGCCCCCTATTTAAAAATTGCTTCAACTTAATTCATCACTTAACTGAAGAATGTATCACAATTAGAGACGAAAGAGATTTAAGAAGGTTTTAGTTTGAAAATATTTTAAAGAAGGTTGCCAACTGAATTTATTTAAAATATACACAAGTTACCTATCGTCGTTTAAAGTACAAAACCGCGTTTCAACAAAATCCAAAACTACGTATCAAGACAATGCAAAACCGCATATGGGAGGTTGCATAAATTATTTTCTAGAGAGAAACAACACTGATATTTCAAAATGCTTTTCTTTTTTATAAAGCAGTCGCATTTTTCGGCTAGTATATTTCAGGCCAAATGGATAAGGATTGAGCCAAGAGCTTGTGTGAGCAAATGCCATTTTTGGCAAAAAATGCCAGTTAGGCGGTTTTGCAGAACGACGATACGTGATTTGGTACTCTAAACGACGATATGCATATGCAATAATAAATAATATTAGTGACATACAAAAGAGTTTTAAGAAATATTTACTTTTGGCATTTATAATATTTTTTTAGGTGTTTGAAGGTGGCTGCCACCTTTTTAAAAGGTTAAATTCATATTATTTCGCAAGTAAAAGTAATTATTGAAAGTATAAATCGAAATAGTTTTAATCAGGCTTTAATTCTAAACAAAATTTAGGAGGTTGCCACCTGTTTAAAAAGTTAAAAACAACTTAGTTCATCAGCTAATTAAAATATTTATCACAATTAGAGACAAAATAGATTTTAAAAGGTTTAAGTTTGAAGATATTTTAAAGAACCACCTGCTCGGAAAGTCGACTTTCATTAAATTACACATAAGTTATATAAATGTCAAGCCGATTAGTGTTAATACATTTTTTACTTGAACATTTAGAATATTTCATTGGTGTTCGAAGAGGGTTGCCATTCAGACTAGTTAATAAATTTAATGAATTATTAATAGATGAGTATTTCTAAAATAAAACTGAAGAGGGTTGCCACCTTTTTGAAAAGTCGAGCCTAGCTAAATTGTACACAATTTATATGAAATATTAAAATATGATTGTCAAACAAATGAGTTTTATGATGTTTTTAGTTTAAAATTATTTTTAATTAGGGTTGACACCTGTTCGAAAATTTATATCTATTTAATTATACATTTTTTGTGATAGTAGTCAGCACCATTCGTTAGAATTTAAAAATTGGGGCTCAAATAAAAGGGTAAATTTAGCACTGAATAAAATTTGTGGTAGTTTTTATATTATTTAGATGGCTGCCACCTGTTTAAATTTAAATTATTTTATAAGTTCATTTAAATTTACATAGGTATATCAAAATATCAAGAGATTTAAAGTTATGGTTTTTAAATATTTTTGAAGAAGTTTTCCACTTGGGCAGGTAAAATATTTTTGATTGAAAAAAATAATAATTTATAAATTTTTACGGAGAGGTTGAAATTGGTTTGATGCAGAAAAAATTAGAGAATATTTGAGAATTTCTCCTACTATGTGCAATTTCTTGAGCAATGATATTTGGGGTTTTAGCGCCAAATAATTATAGTATAATAGTCGACCTTTTGAATGGTCGGTGTGGCCAGTAAAGTGGACTTCACCTAGTGGTCCAAGCATGTATTAGCTCTTTTTAGCCCTTTAACCACTACCTTCCCGTAATAGTGAGGTAATAGACTCAGAAGTTTTTTCTATTGCTGTCATATAATTCCTGCTGAAATTTACTTTTATTTTAGTTCCTTTGTCAATTTTGTCATAAAAGACTGAAAATGCTACTAGAGACCAGATCACTTCTCGAATATCGATGCAAGATGATCCGCGTTTATAAAAATAAAACAAATGAAAAGCAGCGGCAAGAATTTTGTACAAGAAAATATCAGTACCTAACTAACTTTTTTCATCAAAGCAAATAATCCTATAAGCAATTTACTATTTTTTAAGCAGCTCAAAGTATAAACATCGCAGCAACCAGATAAACTTCTTTTAATATTAACATACTTTGTTTTTAATAAAGTTTGCATAAACTTGCTCATATGTGAATACAAAACTTTATGACATTTAACAAAGGAATATGTCTTCCTCGCCTTTTTTAAAATGCTTAAACAGAAGAGTACCTCGGTGTCAGTGTCACTCAAAGGATTTAGTTCAACCAACAGTTGAACTACTCCCACAAAGCTCAGCAAACTCAAAGGAAGTCTGTAATAAAACATAAGTTTTTAAATGAAAAATGCCGCTTGACTTTCACATCACGCACTTTTATTTGGCGGCGACAAAGCAGAGAAAGAATTTAAACAGAAAAGAAGAGGCGCGCATGCGCAAGCACTCCTCTTTACTTGCTGCTCTAAAACTTGCTTTCGATAATAACTTGCAACGCATATTAAGTGCATAGAAAAGTTTTACAGTTAAGCGAAAAAATTAAAAAAAAAATTGCTTTGCTGATAGTTACGCCTCAGACAGTAAGGAAGCATGTGACAGCCAAAAAGGAAGTGTTATGCCGACGCGGCAGTAGTTGATATCTACCCATGCGCTACTGCACACACTACACCCACTTGTGCTGTTATTATTGTTGCCGTAGCTGCTCAGCCAACGCTATTTATCATAATAACTTGAAGTAAGTAGTTGGAAGAAGAAGAGTGAAGCAAAAAAAAAAAATAAATTTTTTTGTGTGAATGAATGAGCAGCGTAACTTTGTTAACGGTGTGTGCGTTAGTACGAGCGTGTGTATAACCACGTGCCCGCTAATATGCAAAGTAATGTCATAATTAAGGATTTACATGCTGTGCAGCAATTGCCGAGCAAGCTGCTGTGAAGGCAGGCCAGTCGCAAGCGCACCACTTTAGAAGAAAAATGTGAAAAAATTTAGGGAAATCCAGCAGTACGTACATACATACATACATACGGGTGATATAATCACCCAGTGATCATAGCAGAATGCGGATATTTCGGTCGCTGGAGCTCAAGTTTTACAGCCAACAAAATACTCGATAAGATTGGTAGAAATATGTCGTCAAACTCAAAATTGTAACACTTCTTCTTGTTCAAGGTCTTATTTAGGGACCCATGAAGTTGTACTTTCTAAGGGAACGGGAATACTGCTAAAGAAACAACTCTCGTTCTTTAAAATTTATGGATAGAAATTTTCATGAATTCGCTTCATACGGAAATAGTGGGCATCGTAAAATCTGGATTCATGTTGCAGTTTATTTCAATCTGGCAAGTACCTGCGAAAAATAATGCCTTGGACTGCATTTAAAAAATGTGTCTGATACTCTGTTTAGTAACAAAGCTGACTGTAGCTCAATGTTGAGCATAAAGTTTCACAAAAGCAATCGATATTCTATGTTCGAAATGATGGTGTTTTCTTACTTATTCTGTAGAATTTGCTCGACGAAGGCTAACTTTAAGAACCTGATCGAAGGAAACTTTAACTTGGTGAATTTTGGGTCTTCATAGTCTACATAAGAAGGGAAATAGCGCCAGAACTTAAGGCTGATAGAGAGACTTTACCTTTCCACTGCATCGAACCTGCTCAACTGCGACTCTATATAAAAGAACTTGACACAGGTATTCTTGGAAAGATATTAGGTTTGGAAATGTGCGGACTTTCTGAGAATAAAAGATTTTCTACTGCCGTTCATATATTTATGACGTGGATATACAAAGGATTACATTTTTTCAATCCAATTTCACGCAAAAATACTACATCTCCTACATATATGTATGTAACTTATATAACGTTTTTAGAAAAATTTACATTTGAAAAATTTTGTGCGATGGGTTTTGCAGATGTAAACGAATGCAATTATTGTTATTGTTGGTATTACCATACCGCGTATCTCGCTTTGCTTCATTTGCGGTATAAAGTTCATTTCACGCGTCACGCGGCCACAGCATCCGGTGCGTTTCTACTATACAGCCAACCCAACGCCCACCCCTATCCGCTCTCTCTCTCTCTAACTCTCTATCTGCCAAGCATTTGGCTGGCGTGGCCTATCAATCTTCAACTTGTTCCGCGTGCTTGCGAAAGTTTGCGCGGCGGATATGCGGCGCACTAGAAATGACACTGCAGGCATGAATACTAATTTTGCATTTTCCGCTAGCATTACTTGCTACCCCGCTGCATACCGCACCATCGCTTGCTAACGCACTCCTGCACTCATACACAGGGCCACATGCAGTCAAACTTCGGCTGTTGCCACAGCGCGTAGATTGTAGCAGTTGCATCATCAGTGAGTGGTTTTGCTGTTGCAGCGTAATTTTGAGCTGCCTTCACTTCATTGCACTTTTCCATATAATTCAACACTTGTTTAACGCTTTCTCGACGCTTTTTATTATTATTTTTTCACTTACTTACTTACTGTCACTCGTGTTGATGTGACTAGTTACTAGTTACTTTTATTGTTATTGTTGTCATTTGCGGCTTACTTGCGCAAAACTTTATAGTTAGTTGCAGATTTTCGTAAATCTCTCCCGTCCCCCAGCTGAAACTGGTGTGTAGGGGTGTAGTTGGCTGTGTCTCAAACCCGGCGGACGTGCGCGAATTGTCGCTACATCCGTTGGCAATGCGTACGGGTGTCCCTATTTTTGAGAGATTTACAAATGTTACAGCCAAGCAGCATTGTCACTTGCAGCTAAGTATTCACGCCACCTTGCGCTTACTGACGCTGGCGGGACCGAGGCGAGTGCGCTAAGGGTGTTTACAAAATTTCTGTCAGCATCTTTAGCTCATCAACATTATGGCTTTCATCAGCGTAAATATCATTAGCCCCGACTTCATTAGTGGCAGCGGCTGTGGCGTTAGTGGCGGTATTGGTGTGGTGCTTGAAAATTATCTGACAGCAAATTTCATGGTCCCCTTTTACTTGAAACCACAAGCAGTGGAGTATAAGTATATCACTCTTCGTTTAAGTTGCCGCCAGTTTATACATACGCTTAGCATTTTCACTTTGACTCGCTCAACCTCCGACAACTCCAACAATCTAAAATTAGCCTTTTTCTTCAATGGCTCACTTTTCCTCCTAATCCTCTCTCGCCGCATATTACAAATGTTGATACGCTGATTAGTAGCTAATTTTTTCGGCGGCTGCTGGCGTTCGTAATTGCAGTGTCAAAGTGCCGCATCAACTTTTGCATACATAAAATTCATAGTCAAAAGTTTTTGTGCTGGATTTTCTTATCCAAACTTGTTGTTGGTCTTGTTTTCTATCTTTCGTAGTTGCTTGTATGTTTGTAAGTTACAGACATTTAAATGAGTTTTAAGTGATGTCTGATTGATGTGAGTGAGTAAGTGATGCGAGCTTAGTATGAGAAAGCTTGTCAAATACATATTTATGTACACACATTAGAGCATACCAGAAAAAAAGTATTTTTATTTTTTTTTGTTTTTGTTTGCCGAATGTAGAGGTTGGCTTTTTACTTTTTTGTCTATTCGTCATATCTTCGGCATTTACGGTCGGATCTTAAAGTATGATGTATCGACGTTCTGGTATCGAGGATAACATTTCTCAAGTACCCGGTTCTACTACTTACCCACCAGATCACAGTCTTTATCACACTAACGTACCACCCTAATGTCTGTAGATTAAACCTCGCCGAAAATCATAGAAATTTTGCTAAGAAAGCATATAGATTGTTCTAGTAGAACTACTTGAAAAAAGTCTTTAATGCCGAATGTAAAGAAAAAAAAGCGACACCTAAGTTCGGCAAAAAAAAAATGTTTTTTCGTAATTATATTGCAATTTACTTTAGACTCAATGGTGTAAGGCGAACTTTTTTTTGTTTTCGTGTAAGTTGGTACGGTGCAATTTTCCTATACATACAGTAGCGAAAATATAAATGGGGAAGCGATATTTAAACATTATTTTTCTATGAAAGAGTAGCGTGTTTTCTAACAAAAATTATGTATATCAAAAAATATCAAAATTCGTCAAAGTTTTTTGCTGCTCAATAAAATTTCTTATAAACAACCTAAGTATGTAGTTTTGTATAAAATTATATTTAAGTGCATATTACAACTTTTGAGTAGCTGGCACTTACTGTTGACGTTTGGCAATTTTTTGTGAAAGGTGTTGCCCATTTGCTCCATATAAAAAAATTGTCAAACATAATTTGTACGCAAGAAAATGAGCGAAAAAAAATTGCCAAAAATCAACAACAAGTTGTAGCTACTTCAAACTTGCGCTTTAGAAAGTATTTTTTACACAAAAAAAAAAAAAAAACATAACCAACTTCAATTCTCATATAAAAATTTAAGATTATCGTTAATTTCTTGATGATCCAATGATCGGATTTAAACAAAATTAGTTTGGGGCCACCTTTGAGGTAAAACCTTTCCTTTAAAATAAGAATTATACAAATCGGTTACGTTACGTATACATAAAAAAATAATTAATATTCCGATGAACTGAGAACAATATCTTTTTCTTCGTGATATATTCTCTAGCTAGAAAACTACTGCTATACGGAACCATCCATAAGCAGTTAAATATATTTTCGGGCCTGATTTTTGAGTTGTGCCAAAGGGGATTTTAAAAATCGCCAAGATTAATATATATATATAAAGATGTAATTCCCTCTCGAGAAAAGGAACCTTCCTATCGGACGTCAACTCCCTTCGTCATGCAGATAAACTGCTGTAATGCAAGTCATGGCTTAAATCACACTTCTACTAGAAGGAAAATAAAGGAGGTCCTGTGGGACGATCGATAAATCTGACCCACTTGCGACAAGAAAAGGTCAACTTCACCTAACCGCCTTAAACATCCTCGACGGAGGCAAGTAGCTGGAATTATAACCATCAGTGCTTAATGGGAAGACGTGCTAGTAGAACTGAAGCTGTTTGCCAACAACTCCTGCCGGAGCTGCCGTGAAGAGGAGGTAATTGAAAGCATAGAGTGCGATCTCTTTCTCCACCCAGCCGTCGCAAGAGCTAGAAGAGGTTCATTTCACCACTACTTGTCTGACCATTTGATGGACTGTAACTCATGGACTCTCATTTTATTAATATAGGCAATGGGTTCTCTTTCTAAGTGAGCGGATGGAAATAAGTGAGGTGTCCAATGGTACCATAATGACACCTCTGGGTTGAAGTGTCCCTAGGGTATTAAAGAAACGATAGATGTAGTGCAGACCTGCGGCATTACCATATGAATTTGGGTCAAAAGAAATTGGTTATCATTGTTTTGTAGTACATACTTTCTGTTGACGATGGTGGTCCCAGTTATGCTGTTCTTGCAAAAGTGTGCACCAATGACGCCGGAGACCCAAAATTCGCAACAAATAGTAGCTTTTTAAAGTGGTTTAATAGCTGATTGTTTTCAAAAGTAGTCGCCTCCGATTTGGCCATTAAATGTGCAAAATTAACTACGATTTAAATAAAAATATAAATATCAAAAATGGTGGTGAAGTTCAAGTAAGTACTACTAAAAAGCCGCATTTATAATTTCATTCGTTGTTGGTTACGTCAAAATAGCAAGAAGAAGAAACCGTCTCCTTAAGCATGTATTACATTTGCACTTTCCGTTGGAGCAAATATTTAGTTTGGGAAAAAGTTTGTATTCGAATGATTATACTCTGAATCACCAC
>NW_016176203.1:0-9406 GCF_001687245.7 Rhagoletis zephyria
GCAATGCGTCAGTTAAAACTGCATTCGATTCCAATAATTATAATTTTATGATACGTATATATGAGCGAACATACACTGAGTGGAAGAAAATGAGTGACACCATGAGAAATTACAAAAAATCCAAGGTAAATCCTAGCTGCGTAAAATTTAAACTTTATTGCACTAAAATTTAATGGACATACCAAACATTTCGATGAAAAAGTTTGTAATTTTGAGATGCATTTATCGAATTTTACTAATTTTTGTACAAAGTTTAAAATTCAGCCTTACATGGTTTTTGTGAGACAGCGAGCTACACGTTCATAAAAAATAATAAACATTAAATAACCAAAAGAAATATTTCCAAAACTTCTGAAAATCTCGCGTCCCTATTTATTTTCCCGCCACTGCACATATGCATGTATGTGTGTATGTATGCATGGCAGTGTGTAAAAGTTTATCGACAAAAAATGCGTACGTAAGAAAAATACGTTGTAATGAAGCGCGCTGCAAATCGAAAAAAAAGAAAAAGCAGCTTGGCGGCAGCAAACAAGCATCAAAAAAGGTAAAATTCAACTTTCACTTGATGTGTACGCGGCTGTCTTTGGCGTCGTACCAACGGACTGCTGTCGCGTCACAATGCGCGCTCGATACATATATTTATTTAACAAATTATAATACAAAAACAAATTACAACAAGTCCATTCACATGCATAAGCGTATGTTACAACACAAAATGCGCGCAGAAAAAAAAAATGAAGAAAAAATTCAAAAATAGGCTGCGCACGCGCAAAGTAGTAGCCGCAAACATTCCTTCATCAGCCAACTATTTACTATTTAACACATTTATGTTGGCTTGTGCGGCTTTCAGCTAGTGATCGCTACTTTAGTAAAATATTATTTTTTCAGCTTCGTTCATTTTTTTTTTTTTTTCATTTTCATTACTGCGCCTGTGTCTGCATGCCTATTGATTGCTCTGTCTATTTTTTTAACATTCGGCGTTAATTGTGTGCGATTATTGTTGTAATCGAAACGATGGACATCGCGTCCATGGAATGGGGCCCAACGAAGTCACCNAGCAATGCGTCAGTTAAAACTGCATTCGATTCCAATAATTATAATTTTATTATACGTATAGATGAGCGAACATACACTGAGTGGAAGAAAATGAGTGACACCGTGAGAAAAAATTACCAAAAATCAAAGGTAGATCCTAGCTACTTAAAATTTGCACTTTATTGCACTAAAATTTAAATAAACAAAAGGAAAATAGCCTATTTATTTTCCCGCCACTGCACATATGCATGTACATATGTGTGTATGTATGCATGGCAGTGTGTAAAAGTTTATCGACAAAAAATGCGTACGTAAGAAAAATACGTTGTAATGAAGCGCGCTGCAAATCGAAAAAAAAAGAAAAAGCAGCTTGGCGGCAGCAAACAAGCATCAAAAAAGGTAAAATTCAACTTTCACTTGATGTGTACGCGGCTGTCTTTGGCGTCGTACCAACGGACTGCTGTCGCGTCACAATGCGCGCTCGATACAAATATTTATTTAACAAATTATAAGTAAAATGAACACAAAAACAAATTACAACAAGTCCATTCACATGCATAAGCGTATGTTACAAAACAAAATGCGCGCAGAAAAAAAAATGAAGAAAAAATTCAAAAATAGGCTGCGCACGCGCAAAGTAGTAGCCGCAAACATTCCTTCATCAGCCAATTATTTACTATTTAACACATTTATGTTGACTTGTGCGGCTTTCAGCTAGTGATCGCTACTTTAGTAAAATATTTTTTTTTTTTTTTTCATTTTCATTACTGTGCCTGTGTCTGCATGCCTATTGATTGCTCTGTCTATTTTTTTAACATTCGGCGTTAATTGTGAGCGATTATTGTTGTAATCGAAACGATGGACATCACGTCCATGGAATGGGGCCCAGCGAAGTCACCAAACAACAAATAAAATACCTAAACGGAATGAGTGAAAATATTATGTAGTTCGCTTGAATGAGTGAGTGATTAAATGTAAACACAAACCATTTGTACATATTTAAGTGTAAAATTTTAATTTCGAAAGCGAAAAAGTTCAGGTTTGTGCGCGCTTGCTTAGCTCTGCTATTCTTTCTGTTGTTGTAGTCGTTGTTTGTTTTCATTAATATTATTATCACTATATAACGGTGACTGCTACATACTTACAATCTTTGTTTGCATTAACTGTTTAATTTCTTTTCTATTGAAATAGTGAAACGTTTTTTTTTTCGAATTAATCAGCACAACAATGCCAATGGCCAAATAAAAAGCGAAAATTATATGCCATTATGTGACACATATGTATGTGGATCGCAAAATACGAAATGGCATTATTTGCACGCCAAAATGCATACCTTCATATTTTGAGCTCGTGCGATGAAATGTACGAATATATTTTGCGCGTTGCAAAAAAATCGAAACAAAACTTTAATGCAACGAGTATAACTAATTGACAGGTTATCGATATAAAGCTGGCAGGGGAATGTTTTATTTTGGAATTAAAATTTTAATAGCAATACTCGTAAGCCTTAGCAATAGCTGCGGTAATGCTAACAATGTCCAAAAATTCTGAATCTCTCAAAAAACAAACGCACTACCCAAACAATGTTAACGTGTTTCTAATTATAAAAAACCTGATTTGCAGCAAAAAGTATCAAATTCTTATGAACCCTACGAGTTCCTATAAAAATTTCAATTTTCTGTTGCCCAAATTTGTTCAATAGCTAAGCGAAACTTCTCTAAAAATTATAAAGCCACTCAGCGCTATAGTTTCCTACCAAAAATAATCAGGTCAGGTTAGCGGGCTGCCTTCGTAGATGGAGGCCCACTTAGACACGACTAAGCTGTCCATTGTGATGCTCTTAAGAGAGGCGAGGGAAAAGAACGCAGGTGGGCCGGAAGTTAAGGGGAAAGGTACCTATGGCTTCTTGCAAGAGAAATTCACCGTGCTCGCAACAAAGCTTTTCAAGGGACTAATGTCCATTTCCGAAAGCTCATCAGTAATGTGAAAAAAGTGCGACCCAAAGAGCTTANTTTTGGAATTAAAATTTTAATAGCAATACTCGTAAGCCTTAGCAATAGCTAAGGCGGCAGTCGTTTCTGCGGTAATGCTTACAATGTCCAAAAATTCTGAATCTCTCAAAAAACAAACGCACTACCCAAACAATGTTAACGTGTTTCTAATTATAAAAAAAACCTGATTTGCAGCAAAAAGTATTAAATTCTTATGAACCCTACGAGTTCCTATAAAAATTTCAATTTTCTGTTGACCAAATTTGTTCTATAGCTAAGCGAAACTTCTCTAAAAATTATAAAGCCACTCAGCGCTATAGTTTCCTACCAAAAATAATTAGGTCAGGTTAGCGGGCTGCCTTCGTAGATGGAGGCCCACTTAGACACGACTAAGCTATCCATTGTGATGCTCTTAAGAGAGGAGAGGGAAAAGAACGCAGGTGGGCCGGAAGTTAAGGGGAAAGGTACCTATGGCTTCTTGCAAGAGAAATGCACCGTGCTCGCAACAAAGCTTTTCAAGGGACTAATGTCCATTTCCGAAAGCTCATCAGGAGTGTGAAAAAGTGCGACCCAAAGAGCTTGAACCTTAGGCTCGCAAAGGCAGAGCACCAGAACAGCAGGTGTTGAGATGATGTTCAGCCAGCCATACGTCATGATTACCTATTACGCAGTGACCAGTTAGCACTCCCAGCAATAGCGAGAGATGTAGCTTGTTCAGTCTCAAGAGTTGCCCAGACCACACGAGGAGCCCGCACACCTTCTCTATCCAGAAGTAATTCCTCGACTGACTTTCCAGCTCATCGGACATGCAGCTTCCAGCGATTTCGCTGTGACCTGGCACCCAAATAAGCGAAGTAATCCGATGCGGTCGATAAGGAAGTCACACACCGGAATGCATGGTCAAGGAATCCGAAGTCTTTTATTTTACTGGAGATTTTTTTTGAAAGAGAAGCAAATAAGAAGCATTTTCCACTCGCACTTTATTATACCCAATTGTAATGAGTTACAAAACTGTAAACCAATTTTTTTCTAAAGATTCTAATTAAAAAGTTTGAAAATTTGGTGAATTAATTTTTATAGTTTTTTGCACAAAGTTGGAAATTTAGTATTATATGGTTTTTGTTAGGAAAAGAGCATTACTTTCATAAAATAATTAATAAACATTAAATAAGCTAAGGAACAATTTCCAAAACTTACTGAAATGTTTAGTCTAATTTCTATTTTGGTCATTGTATGTATTCCTCGATTCGAATCACAGGCATTCAGATTAGAAAATAATAACTGCTTATGGAAAAAGTTACGATCATATACCAACATCACTTAAAATTCGTTCATAGGCATGCCATTTTAATGAGCGGTTAAGGCGTCGAAATGCCGAATACGGGACAAATACAGGGCATTAAAAGAAATACAGAACATTTGGCGTCCCATATAAAATAAATAAATTACCAGGACAATGGGTCAAAAAAGGGGGAGTTGTTATATTTTTTAAGAGCGCTCCAATTTCAAAAACTCTGAGCGCTAGCTTTATTTACATTCTATTCACAATTAATTCTTCACATATTTGGCTCACTCTATATATAAAAGAGTTTACNGGCAGAGCACCAGAACAGCAGGTGTTGAGATGATGTTCAGCCAGCCATACGTCATGATTACCTATTACGCAGTGACCAATTAGCACTCCCAGCAATAGCGAGAGATGTAGCTAGCTTGCTTAGTCTCAAGAGTTGCCCAGACCGCCTCCGATTGCCAGAAGGATTTTGCCAATTTGCATTACAAGACCACACGAGGAGCCCGCAGACCCTCTCTATCCAGAAGTAATTCCTCGACTAACTTTCCAGCTCATCGGACATGCAGCTTCCAGCAATTTCGCTGTGACCTGGCACCCAAATAAGCGAAGTAATCGGATGCGGTCGATAAGGAAGTCACACACCGGAATGCATGGTCAAGGAATCTGAAGTCTTTTATAATACTGGAGATCCATTAGCTTAAGGCGAACTTAGCCTTACGGTGGCGCGCGCAGCGACAGCTCTGCGCCAGAGTTGGTGTGGTCCGAAGTGCCCTACTGATTCCAATTAAGGCGACTCTTTGCCTCCGTTCCAGCTGCCTGACGATGAAGGCCTTGTCGAGTGCGTTCCACCAGACGAGTATGCCATACAATAAAATTGGCATGATTATAGTTTCATAAAGCCAATTAACTACCTTCGGCGAGAGGCCTCAACGCTTGCCAATGGCCCCTCTACAACAATACAAGGCTACTGTAGGCCTATAGGACAGCTTACTGTCAAGGATCAAGCCCAAATACTTACCCTGCCAGTGAGCCTTAGTGGAAGAAAGCCCATTGAGAGAGGATAGTAATTAGGTATCTTATACCTCCTAGTAAAAAGAACAAGCTCAATTTTACTTACTTAAGTTTAAGCCCAGCCTGCAACTAGAAGACCAGCTTTCAACCAAGTACAGGTAACCCTGCATAACAGCTTACATTACATTACAGATAATAAAGCCTTCTTTAATGATCCTAGATGTATTAGCCCTGAAACAGTATCCTTATAGTAACATCAAAAATTTCCAGGATAATTTTCTCGAGATTTTTACCCAGTAAAATTTTATTTAATTAACTAATTAATTTAAATTAATTAAAAAACAAATTTTATNCAGAAGTAATTCCTCGACTGACTTTCCAGCTCATCGGACATGCAGCTTCCAGCGATTTCGCTGTGACCTGGCACCCAAATAAGCGAAGTAATCCGATGCGGTCGATAAGGAAGTCACACACCGGAATGCATGGTCAAGGAATCCGAAGTCTTTTATTTTACTGGAGATTTTTTTTGAAAGAGAAGCAAATAAGAAGCATTTTCCACTCGCACTTTATTATACCCAATTGTAATGAGTTACAAAACTGCAAACCAATTTTTTTCTAAAGATTCTAATTAAAAAGTTTGAAAATTTGGTGAATTAATTTTTATAGTTTTTTGCACAAAGTTGGAAATTTAGTATTATATGGTTTTTGTTAGGAAAAGAGCATTACTTTCATAAAATAATTAATAAACATTAAATAAGCTAAGGAACAATTTCCAAAACTTACTGAAATGTTTAGTCTAATTTCTATTTTGGTCATTGTATGTATTCCTCGATTCGAATCACAGGCATTCAGATTAGAAAATAATAACTGCTTATGGAAAAAGTTACGATCATATACCAACATCACTTAAAATTCGTTCATAGGCATGCCATTTTAATGAGCGGTTAAGGCGTCGAAATGCCGAATACGGGACAAATACAGGGCATTAAAAGAAATACAGAACATTTGGCGTCCCATATAAAATAAATAAATTACCAGGACAATGGGTCAAAAAAGGGGGAGTTGTTATATTTTTTAAGAGCGCTCCAATTTCAAAAACTCTGAGCGCTAGCTTTATTTACATTCTATTCACAATTAATTCTTCACATATTTGGCTCACTCTATATATAAAAGAGTTTACTCGTGAGTGAGTGATGAACGTACGTTTTTAAACATACAAATCTTGGAACAACAAAACTGCGGATCTTTTTTCGCCAAGCTTTTACTTCAGATACTGACAATCAGGGCTGCCAACTATCCTTAGCTATGAGGTGCCGTATTGAGGATAAAATGTGCCTAGAATGTGCCAAATAGAAAAAGAAAAGTGCCAAAAATGGTGCCATCCTTTTTAATCCTTCCCATTTAGCAATAAAATAAGAACCACATTTCGAAAACAAAAGTGCAATAGCAAAATAAGATAAACCAGTTGAATAATCTTAAAAAATTAGAAAATTTTAGTTGAGAAAAAGAAGTACACAAAAATGTATTGAAATATTACTATTTTAAAAAGTGCCATTTTGGCACTAAGTACCAAATTGAAAAACTAAGTGCCATTTGAAGTAAAATAGAGCCAAAAATAGCACGGTTTGAGCCAATTTGGCAGCCCTGCTGACAATAGAGAAAATAGTGAATCTCGAAAAAGCTATAAAAACCCAGCAAGCAGGTGGCGTATCAAATTTAGAGCATAAGTAAAATGATTGCTCAATGAGGTTGCCTGCTGATTTAAATAGTTTATCAACTATTAAAACTGCTAAGTGATGAAATCTTGATAAGACACAGACACAGAACGCTCTTTTGTAATCAGTAATATTTTGAGTAGTATGGGATATTTACCGCACATATAGAGACATAAAAACCGAGTTTAATGAAAGATAAGTTTAGCAAGCAACAATAACAAAAGTGGAAATCAAAATTGAAAATTTAAGTTGGAAGTTGTATTCCGTCTTAAAATACTTTTGTCAAAAAAATTAAGGGAGGCTTTAAAAAAAAAAGGAAATTAAAGTAAATAAAGNAGCTTTCAACCAAGTACAGGTAACCCTGCATAACAGCTTACATTACATTACAGATAATAAAGCCTTCTTTAATGATCCTAGATGTATTAGCCCTGAAACAGTATCCTTATAGTAACATCAAAAATTTCCAGGATAATTTTCTCGAGATTTTTACCCAGTAAAATTTTATTTAATTAACTAATTAATTTAAATTAATTAAAAAACAAATTTTATTTTATTATATTAAAGTGCAATTTTGAAGTCGCTAAGGCAATTTTTTTTTTGTTGGTGTCACGCATTCTTTTCATAGCGAGTAAGTATGTTCGACCTTTTTTTTTTGAAAGAGAAGCAAATAAGAAGCATTTTCCACTCGCACTTTATTATACCCAATTGTAATGAGTTACAAAACTGCAAACCAATTTTTTTCTAAAGATTCTAATTAAAAAGTTTGAAAATTTGGTGAATTAATTTTTATAGTTTTTTGCACAAAGTTGGAAATTTAGTATTATATGGTTTTTGTTAGGAAAAGAGCATTACTTTCATAAAATAATTAATAAAGATTAAATAAGCTAAGGAACAATTTCCAAAACTTACTGAAATGTTTAGTCTAATTTCTATTTTGGTCATTATATGTATTCCTCGATGCGAATCACAGGCATTCAGATTAGAAAATAGTAACTGTTTATGGAAAAAGTTACGATCATATACCAACATCACTTAAAATTCGTTCATAGGCATGCCATTTTAATGAGCGGTTAAGGCGTCGAAACGCCAAATACGGGAAAAATACAGGGCATTAAAAGAAATACAGAACATTTGGCGTCCCATATAAAATAAATAAATTACCAGGACAATGGGTCAAAAAAGGGGGAGTTGTTATATTTTTTTTAAGAGCGCTCCAATTTCAAAAACTCTGAGCACTAGCTTTATTTACATTCTATTCACAATTAATTCTTCACATATTTGGCTCACTCTATATATAAAAGAGTTTACTCGTGAGTGAGTGATGAACGTACGTTTTTAAACATACAAATCTTGGAACAACAAAACTGCGGATCTTTTTTCGCCAAGCTTTTACTTCAGAGACTGACAATCAGGGCTGCCAACTATCCTTAGCTATGAGGTGCCGTATTGAGGATAAAATGTGCCTAGAATGTGCCAAATAGAAAAAGAAAAGTGCCAAAAATGGTGCCATCCTTTTTAATCCTTCCCATTTAGCAATAAAATAAGAACCACATTTCGAAAACAAAAGTGCAATGGCAAAATAAGATAAACCAGTTGAATAATCTTAAAAAATTAGAAAATTTTAGTTGAGAAAAAGAAGTACACAAAAATATATTGAAATATTACTATTTTAAAAAGTGCCATTTTGGCACTAAGTACCAAATTGAAAACTTAAGTGCCATTTGAAGTAAAATAGAGCCAAAAATAGCACGGTTTGAGCCAATTTGGCAGCCCTGCTGACAATAGAGAAAATAGTGAATCTCGAAAAAGCTATAAAAAACTAGCAAGCAGGTGGCGTATCAAATTTAGAGCATAAGTAAAATGATTGCTCAATGAGGTTCCCTGCTGATTTAAATAGTTTATCAACTATTAAAACTACTAAGTGATGAAATCTTGATAAGACACAGACACAGAACGCTCTTTTGTAATCAGTAATATTTTGAGTAGTATCGGAGACATAAAAACCGAGTTTAATGAAAGATAAGTTTAGCAAGCAACAATAACAAAAGTGGAAAGCAAAATGGAAAATTTAAATTGGAGGTTTTATTCCGTCTTAAAATACTTTTGCCAAAAAAATTAAGGGAGGCTTTAAAAAAAGGAAATTAAAGTAAATAAAAAATTTACCTGTTCAAGCCCGTGGACCATAAACAAAAACCAAAAATTTAAAAAACTAATTTACCGCGATATCGGCCAGGAATACATAAGAAATTTGAAAGTTTCAGGAGCTTTAAAATTAGCTCAATACGACTATTTTTCACCGAAATAGTTTTGACAGACTCACCGAAAAATTTTGATTTTTTTTTTTTGCTTCCTGAATTTTTTTG
>NW_016176205.1:0-9406 GCF_001687245.7 Rhagoletis zephyria
TTAATATACCCTTGTGCACAAGTGCGCTCGGGTATAAAAATAAATAAATACTACAGAGCCATGGGAACATAAAAATGTATATGTACTCGCATGCATATTGCAAAATGTGCAATATGAGCTGCATGACTTTTCAATATTCAATGGAGTTTAATTAGAATTTTTGATTTGCTTCACAGCTATGGCTGACAGAGGGCATCATTACACTTGTTGAGAAAATTTGCATATTTATTCTTCAATTAGGTGTGTTATACCAGCACTTGACTATGCAAAGCATCTGTTCATCGTTTATACAAACTTGTTTTTAGAACAAATCCAGAGTGCTGGTCCATGTGTATGTGTGCGGCTATGTCATAAGCCTGGATGTTGTGTATTTCTATTATTTCCTATGAAACGTGGATATGCCCTTTAATTTTTCATAACAATATTTGTAATAATAATTTATTTACTATAGCTATTAAGCCTGGAATAGTTTCCAGAAATATGAATGACACTTTACCTAGCAAGTCTCCTTTTACTATATCCAATGTTCCGCTTGCGAGAAAGACTTTGCTGATGCATATGTCATGGTATTCGCCCATCGGTCCTTAAGTTGGCGTACGTTCTATCTGTCCAAAAATAGCAAACAAATAAATAGTCAAAGGCTATTAGTTCTTGTTGGAAACTGCTCCCATCAAAACAATCATCCCTTCGGGGAATATGAATTGAAAAATATATTGAGGAAAGAATAGAGAAAACATGTTACCTTTTTTTAGGAATTTACAACTTTTTTTTTGTGTATAGTGCTCATCAATATCAAAAGTATGCGACAACCGCATATTGAACATATTTTAACAATTTATTTTTTTACTATTTAATTGAAAAATCGTTTAAACAAATAAAGTTTTTTGCATAACTAAGACTATATAAAACCAAGTTGCAAACTTTTGTACACAGTTTAAAAAATCAACAAAGTCTCATCAAAACTTCAGACTTTTTTTCAAAAATTTTAAATTTTTTTTAATTTAATTTAAAGTTTTGATGGTAATATACTAATTGTTTCCTTAAAAAAACACATATAAATTCAAGTCTCTAGCTTAGTGTAAGAATTTTAAATTCAAATTAAATTCATCAAAATTTCTCGACCTTTATTCATAGTTTTTAGTATGTAGTTTTATAGCCCATGAAATTCTATAATAAAGAGAAAATTTGAGGTAGCTACAAAAAACCGTTGATTTTTGGCAATTTTTTTGCTGCCCGTGCCACTTCCATACGAAATATGCTTGCAACTTGATTTTATGCGATTTTTGTTAAAATATGTAAAATGAAATAATAAGAAAATATTTCACAAACATGAAATATTAATATATGAGTGTCATATAGTTATGATAAGCATTAAATTTCTCCATAAACATAATTGTGATATAAGCGTCACATTTGAATAGCCAGAAGAATCGAAGAATCTCATTGCCAGAAGTCATATATTAGAACGACTAAGCTCTTCACTAACCAATTTAGTAGACCTTATCAGTGTGGCTTCAGATCTGGAAAACTCAACAATTACCAGTTTTTCACAATTCGTTAATTCATAAAAAATGTCCTTAGATAAGTAATTAAACACATACCAGCATTTTGGGGAACTTTAAATAGCTTCTGAGAGGGCGATGAGACGATGTCATGTCTAAACTTGGGATCACTGCAGAACAAATATAGCTAAGTATGTATAGTGGCGTTGAGGTTTTCGATATGTGTGGTGGCTGTGTTCCCGAAACGACATTCACAGCTCGGGGGTTGGTGTAAATCGAGACCGACTCGCTGTGAATACCATTTATGCCTGTTGGGTCCATAGGTTGTTTTATGAATCTCTGGACGTCGTCTGTAAGTTTGTATATATGCTTTCTGAAGTGCCTAGGCTAGGGTTCAACAGAAAGCAGGTGTCTGTTCGGCATAGTGTTGTGCTCCTTTGCGGGGACCATTTCGGCCTCGTCATTTAGCTGGTGCTGTGGCGACATCATAAGGCATCCTGTGAAATATGCATACATACACACTTTTCCACTAATCACCATCCGTAGATTCAATTATCTTCTAAGAAACTATTTATGTTTATTCGTTAATATGGTACGTCTTTTTCAGTTGAATTCCTTTTAAGGTAGCATGTCAGAATCATTCAAGTGCATATAAATTTTTCTACGTACAACTTAATTGCATTACCATAACTCACTTAGGCAACTAAAAAGAACATGCATAAACACTTAGTAATCAGGATGATCCAGAAGTACCTATGTATGCATGTAGGTATGTAGATACATGAGAACACTCATTACATGGTTACNCGAAATCTCGCCAAAATGCTAACTATAAGTTGGCTAGTTTTAACAATTGATAATTTTTCACTGCAGGGTATGTATACATAAATACTTTTCCACTAATCACCATCCGTAGATTCAATTATCTTCTAAGAAACTTTTTATTTTTTTCGTTGTAATGGTACGTCTTTTTCAGTTGAATTCCTTTTAAGGTAGCATGTCAGAATCATTCAAGTGCATATAAATTTTTCTACGCACAACTTAATTGCATTACCATAACTCACTTAGGCAACTAAAAAGAACATGCATAAACACTTAGTAATCAGGATGATCCAGAAGTACCTATAAAAGTATGTACATATGTATGTAGATACATGAGAACACTCATTACATGGTTATACATCGGCATGCGTTGGCACATTGGCGTTAACCCTTTCCAGTAGGCGAACATCTACCAACCAACGCTTTCTTTGCGCCGTTCAGTCAAATCAAAGTAGACATCAATGCAATTTATGGCATTGCCTATCCACTGAGGGCCGGCCACCTTAAAAAAGCCAACTTTGAACAAGTAAATGACATTAAGCCGACTGGTGCTGCTTGTTATCCTGTTGTAGCTGCTGAGGCGGCTGTTGGCTGTCCATTGTTGGCGCTAATGCTTTTGGTGCATGCAGCCTCACTTGCATGTAGATAGTAAATTATTAAGACGTTTTCGCTATCCTTATTTTCTTTTTGTTTAACACCCTTTTAATGGCAGCGCCATAAAATCTGCAGTCAGTTGAATTGGATTAGGCGTTGTGTCAGTTGGATTTATTGAAATGGTTATAGCTAACTATAATATTTATTTATAAGCTTAAAATGAACTGACATATAACAGAAGTTATGGGCAGTGAATGGAAAATTGTACGAAAAAAAAATGAATAACAATGACAAGACCTTACAGGAAGGGGATAACACCGATGTAGGATCCCTTGGGATAGAGCGATGATATTCGAAATGCAATTTTGATCACATAGTTTTTTACTCGCAAATTTAAATGTCTTTATTATTTAAGAACCTAATGCTAAAAGCAACCCTGTGATATCCGAAAAATACCACAATTCGAACATGGTTTAATGAGAAAAAGTTGCAGCATAGATTTTTTGCATGCTGCGTTTAAGTGAACGCGGATGGAGATTTCATTTACTATTTTACATTAATTTGATAAAAAAAAGTCCCGCGAATCCAACATCGATGTGATGCTGATAGAAATCTGGATCTATTTGTGATCAACTCTGTATTTTTGTTTTGTTTCATAATTAGTTTAGGCAATTTTTATTGATAGCACCGAAACGCATTAAGCAAAAAAATGTTGGTTATGGTAAAGCAGTTCAAGTTTTTTTATTAAATTTGTTATTTAATTTGTTTTCTCAGTTTTGAGCAGATTTGTTTTGCGTGCGAATTGATTGTGATAGATAGGGATCTGAATATGCCACTGGAACACGGCTGTTTGTCAAAAGCATACAAATTGTGAATCGCGTAGATGTATATTTGGTAAAAGTAATAGCATGAACGCTTTTCGAAACCGTAAGTTCGAAAGTACTAAATTTTGCATTTTGAATGCAGTAAAAACGCTGCATGACATTAAAGCTCTTGATGCATCTTTTTCCTTTATCCGATTTTGAACATTTTTCGCAGAGCAAGTTTTTATAACCAAACGAACCTAGGGGCTGTATTTCTTTGTAGCCTACAAAAAAAATTTCTTTATTTAAATATGTAAGGCGCACACTAATGTACATACATTACATACAACGTTAAAGTAGTATTAAATTTGAAACTTTTGCGCTACAGGCTAGCCATTCATAAGTTTGGCTTTTCTCGTATTTCTTTTTAACTGTTTCAAATCAACAAAAAACTGCGAATAAAACGGAGTTGATTATTAGGTGTTAAAAAGCTCAAACATGCTCATCACAGTCGGGCATTTATGCCGCAAAGGAGTACCTGTAAGCAATCCTGCAAGTGGTTGGATTTTCATCTGTTCAATGAAAGCAAATACCAAGCTATATACTCTGAGATTTCCCAACTTCCCACCGCCTAATTTCTTAGGTTGACTTCGATAGCCGAAGTGTTTGTTATAACTGGTGGCGGATGAAGGAACGCCTGGGATGAATCTTCTCTAACCGAATGGTCGGAGGTTTCATTACCAACTACTCATGAGTGATCTTACACTCAAACTAAAACAAGTTGATTATGTTTTTAGTTGAAATTAGCATTTCAGAACTAAATTTAATGTAGCTGTTACTACAGACATCTTGTTTCCACAACCGCCTTTAGGATTAAAACTGTCTCAGCTTGGAGTACCGAAGCATACTCCCGAAGCATAGTACCGAAAAATTTCTGAACTAGTTTCGAGCTGGTAGCGAACTAATTCCAAAATGATCCTAAAAAAGTCTCGAGCTACTTAGTCGCGAAAAAGATTATATTTGTTTTCATTTGTACTACTTCTAAATTCGTCTTAACTTCAACCCAAAGTCACCACCACTTTTTTCGAATTTCTCTTAGTTTTTGGTTCAAGAAGTCACTGGTTATCAACTTAACTTAAGTTTCCTAAGAGTAGTGGAAAGACACAATCCTTCGCCTTTGCAACGAAAATAACATTCTGAACATCTAATGAAAATCTTTCGATTTTATCGAATTTTTGATTATAACTTAAGATTTTGTGGTGTAACGTACGTGACCTAAAAAGTGCATGCCTTAATTATTTGTTGCATCGTTTTATCAAAAATTACAAGCATATCACTAAAAACTTGTTTTGAATTTTCTGACGTGGAGATTCTTGTTAAGGCTTCGTCGATTTTGATGCCTATTTCTTGCTATGAATTAGCTGCTTAACTAGATTTGAAAAAAAAAATCCCACTATTTATAGTCACTCTTTCAATTCGTTATTTATTAAAATGATCGAATATGCATTTGTTTATCATTTATTTGCCTCCAGTATAAATTTCCACAATAAAATTTCATAAAACGCCGCCATCACAATAAGTTGGTCAATAGCATTGGCCGTGCAAAAGTGCAATAATCTTTCGCATTGCATGCCTGTGGCTCGTGTTGCAACCGCACGTCCCCGAGCACAAACACATGCACGCATGCTAATAGCCAAATATGCATGCTTGTGCATATGTTTCTAGATTAGGTCGAGTCACTCTCCAAATGGAAGAAAAAAGTTCGCAGGTATCCCTTTGTTGAAAGCTTGAATACTTCGAAAGAGTTTTGTTCTTATACAAACTTTAAACGAGCAGTTCTTGTATACAAATACATATATATCGTCACCTCAATTCACAAAGGCCCTAACCAACAAATTTTTTTTAAGAAAAAGCAAAGCAAAAACCTTATAAAATCAATATCAAAAACAGGCAGGGCGTTTAAAAAGTGGCATGTAATTCCGTTGTTTTTGAGACAGACACTTCAAAATTTTTATTGAAGGGTATTTTAATATATCCTACCTAAATCTGTGAAAAACGCAGTTTTGTACCAAATTGTGGGCCAATGCTCAATCGTGTATTACTGGCTTAACAATTTTTATGAAATTTTGCATTCGGATAATGTTACGCATTCTAAGGTTATCTAAATAGGTGTAATATCCGAAAATATTCGTATAAGGTTGCCATATATTCGAAAATAGTTACAAATTAAATAAAAAAATCAGATAAAAAGTATTTTTGAAATCTCAATATTTTTGAAAAAGGGTTGCCTAATGTTATTCATCGTGTATTTATTGAATTTTTTGTTTAAACAATTAAGATAAAATATTATTATATATAGGTACTAAAAGAAAGTTCGTTATCAAGTAGGATATTTGTGGAAAGTTGCCACTAATTTTGGATTCTACAAAATTCAACGAAAAAAACTGAATATGGTTATCAAAGGAAAGGAGTTTTTGAGGACTTTAGTCAAAAGTTATTTTGATGAGGGTTGTAACGGTTTGTGTTTTAATACAAATTTGTATCTTGAACGAGATCTTTGCTCACAGAGGCAATGAAATATTGTTATACACCTTGTTCTAATACACATAATATTCACAATTATTATTATTGTTTTTTAATTCTTTCATTCATTGTTAATGAAAATATAATTCATTCTATAACATAAACTATAAAATCAAGTGTAAAACTTTTTTCGTATACTATAAAACTCAAAAAAAAAAATCATCAAAATTTCAAACCGATCAGAATGTGTTTATAAAAAAGAAAATGCGTCACACTCTCTAAACAAAAAAATCTAAAAAGTAAATGGCAATTTTAAGCGACTGGAAACTTGCACTTTATTGTATTAAAATTAAATGGGCTTAAAATTGCATACTGGAAAATTTTCTCAAATTTTCGCATACAAATTTTGAAATTTTGATGAAAATTGTTTCGAGTTTTTGCAAATTTTATAAAAAGTGTGAAACTTTGATTTATTTATAGGACTTGTGCTATGGAATGAACTATATTTTCATAAAATTTTATGAAAAAATTTCTTCCTGTAAACAATAGTGAATATTATTGTATTAGAACAAAGTGTATACTAACTTTTGACTCTGACTGCACGTACTTTCTGTGCCAAGCCATTTATATGTATATATATATATATACATGTATAACACATGATCAAACATTTTTTTATATGAAAAAAAAATCCGCAACACCCTCCACAAAAAAAAAATCTAAAAAATCAGCGATAATTTTTAACGACTTGAGACTTACACTTTCTTGGAATACAATTGAATGGACTACAGAACTGCATCCCCGAAAATTTTCTAAATATTCCGAATAAAAATTTGAAAATTTTGATGACAATTTTTTGAAGTTTGATTTTTTTTTAATTTTTGCAAGCTTTGAAACTGTTATTATTGAGGTTTCTGTTACAGATTGAACAATTTTTTAAAAGAAAATTATAAAAAAAGAAAAAATTAACATAAGTTGCAAACAATATCATTTTGAATTTCGTTTCTAATTAGTTGAACGCAGATGTATGTTTGCATATGTATGCTTGAGTTTGTTTTTATATGGAAGAAGAAAACTTTAAAGAAATCAACAGTAAGTGAACTAAAATTCAATAAGCTACAAAAATCTATACCCAAGTATTTTTTTCAAGTATGTATTTATATAATAAAAATTTCAAAATTTCCGTGAAAACTTGCAGAATTATTTTTTTTTATTTAGTACAAAGTTTGCAACTGCGAAAATTGTGTGACGACGAAATTCCTCTCAAAGTAAGCATTCAAACTAGTACGGTAATTAAACATTTTTTTGCGATCCAGCCTAACGTAGTTATGTATGTATGCTTAATGGTATCCATCGCCGTATCAGCCAACAAGTCTAATGAAATTGTGGTTGCAATTTAATACACTAATTTCGTCTCCGTCTTGTGGCTTATGCAGCTTTGCCTATTTGTGTGTTGCTGTTCGTTAGTAGAAAGCATCTTCGTAAATGCGGTCGTTAGCAGCTCCGCCAGGCCAGCAGCAATCCACAAAAACAACATCGATTACTAGTATTAGTGTTGTTGGCAGATGCCACAATTTATTTGGCTTATAAAAGCCAAATAGTCAATTTAACAAGCTTCTACCAGTGGAGCCTTTTAAAAGTCAATTAACTCCGCTCCAAAATAATAAAATATAAAATTTCAACTAAAACTTACTTACTTAGTCAGCAGCTGCCTGCCATCATTCAGATAACTACGTTTGATGAAGGTATGTATGTATGTACAAAATAAATATTGTTTGTCTATATTGTTCAATACCTACAGGGTTTTTTTTTTGTTTTTTGTTCGTTGCGACCTTCACACTAAAACTTATTTTCAAGTTCAAATAGTAAAAGTGGTTGCCACATTATCAGCACTCGTTGATAATAGACTTGCCCACACTTTTCACTCTCAAGTTCAAAAGCAAAACGGCATAAAAATAGACAGACGAGCAGGCGCACAAGCAGAGACCAGGTTGTTAGCCAATCAGCCAGCGCGTCCGCCAACTAACCAGCCCGCCAGCTAGTTACTGCTGCAGTTAATTGAGTGTGCTGTGGTGCATCGCACTTTTCTAGCATTTCATTTTTTATCATAAAACTCAAAACTGTTTTTCTTCTACTTTTTTGTCATTTCTCGGAGATGACTAGTTTGCCTGTTGTAGTCTCACTTTTTTTCTGTTGAATTTTCCTGCATTTGTTGGTTTAATTTGAAGCTCTCTGCTCACTAGTAAACAGCACACAGACTTACCAAAACAAAAATGGTATTTGGAGGTAAATGCATTTTTTCTTTAGACGTCAGTTTTTGCAAATATTTTCATGAACAATTCATTTTGTACAGTTCGCCTTAACCCAGTTGGCGGCGTTAAAAGAAATTGGAACATTTAATTTTTTACTTGAAATCACATATATTTAGTTGGTAAGTTGGAGGCAGGGTGAGTAAGAGCGTATGTCAAGACTTAAGCTTAAATATACAGTGGCCACNATAAACGTTATGATTTAGTTGAAATTTTCTACGAAAGATTGCTCTCTAAATTTGCTGAAATTCTCAGAAGATACGAACGAAGTTTAAAGCCGATTTATAGATAACATTATTTCAGGTGCCGAACATAACAGTTATTGATGAAAACTGTCATTGAAAAATTCACTATGAAGGAAATGTTCTACACCTAAGTGGCGCATACTACTCGATTCCTTTTTACACCGAGAATCTAATTTCAAAATAAATTTTATTTTTGTAATTTTTATGAAAAATTAAAAAAAAATAACAATTGTTTTTGATTTTTATTTTACAAAGCAAAAATAAAAATGATTTTTTATATTTATATTATATGTTTTAGACAACAGTTATTGAAGACTTTTATTTATGGAAATCATCAATAAACAGCAGTCAGTGACTTTTACTTTTAAAGTCGTCAATATAAATCTGTCACTGACTTTTATCTTTTAAGTCTTACGTATAAAAGTCATTATCAATTTTTGCAGTTAAGATGGCGTTGGAGAACAAAAGTTTACTACGACTTAGAAAATACAAGGCACTGACTGATTTTTATTAATGACGTTTATAAATAAAAGTCTTCAATAAGTGTTATTTAATAAAAATAAAATAAAAATTAAAAATAACTATTATTTTGGATTTATGCAATAAAA
>NW_016176206.1:0-3092 GCF_001687245.7 Rhagoletis zephyria
CAGAAATTAGTGATAATTTGTGATAATTATCTGTTAAGAAACAAAGCTTATACAAGGTNTATCCATTTTGACAGCAGCTAGTTTCTGCTAGTAAAAATTTTACTAGCAGAAATTAGCAGGAGAGCCAAAAAAAGAAGAGCGTAAGATCGAGAGAGAGCTGCTAGTTTCTGCCAGTTTTTTGGGTTAAGAAACGCTTTCCAGCAGAAATTAGTGATAATTTGTGATAATTATCTGTTAAGAAACAAAGCTTATACAAGGTGGTCAAGGCGAATTTATACAAGGTGGCAAGGCGAATTTATACAAGGTGGTGTTGATGGCGAATTTAGATTTTCGCCGAGGTACGTCTTAATAGGAGCGTTCCTTATCTCCCCGAAATAGTCAGAAAAAGTCCGAAGTAGTCAGATTTAGTCCAAAAAGAGTTCCTTAACTCGGAAATGACAACAAAAATAAGAGAGCAACCCTCGGTGAGAGTGACTCTCATCAGTCCGAAGTAGTCATATTTAGTCAGAAGAATTTTTTCTGGCAAATCCTGAAAAGTGTCAAACTCGACTGAATTTAAATTAACGGAAATTAAAGAATACGCAAAAAGTGAGAATAATCTAAAAAGTAAAAAAAGTGAATTGAAATTGGAAGGAGGCAAAAAATAATTGATATAGAAAGTGTTTATTGTGCATGTTCCTGTGTGAAGGTGTTTTGTACATACATTTACATTCTTATTTGACGTTAGCTTTGTTGTTGCCATTCTTTGGACTAAAAATTTAGTTTTTTGCGCTCCTTTACTTTTCCTGTTATTCTCTTTTAGTGAGCGCATTTTGCTTACGCTCTGACATTTTGACACTTTTCAGATTTTAGTCCAAAAAGATAAGGAATGAACCTAATGTCAAAATGATGTGTTTGTTGTAAAATGAATTCGCCTTATTTACAACAAACACATCAATTTGACATTCAGTAGTACCGCGGCGAAAATTTAATTCGCCATCAACACAACCTGGTATAAATTCGCCTTGCAAGGTGGTGTTCATGGCGAACATGGTGGATGGCGAATTTAGATTTTCGCCGCGGTACTTCCTAATGTGCATTAGTCTGTTCCTTTGACCTTCGGACTAAAACCTGTGAAACTGTCAAACTACAATTTTACTCTCTCAAGTGAGAGTAAAAGGAGAACAGATGCAGAAGTGCACGGGAACGCAAAAAGCACTATTTCCTGTAAAAACGTCAGTCGGTTTGTTTACATGTCATTTGTACAACACTTATTTCGCTGAAATATCTCTAACTAATTATTAGAATCCATACATATTCAAATATTTCGTCGTTTACTTCCATTTTTAAACAAATATAAGGTTCTTTGCTTTCACCGCTTTCTGTTTTTGTTTGCACATGTAAATCAGCTGATTGTTTGACACTTTTCATGCACTTACAGGAAAAAAACTCCGGACTAAATCCTATAACTTCTGACTAGGAACAGTTGCTCAGTTACTCTCTCAAAAGTGTTCCAACTTACAGGTTTTATATCAATAGGAACGACTTCCTGTAAGTTCTGACTAAATCCTGTAAACCGGACTGCTCTTGGAACTACATATGTATTTTGTATGGAGGGTGTTAGCCAAAAACAAAATACATGTAAGGCGATGAGATCAGCTGATTTTACAAGCCCACCTTGTATAAATTCGCCTTGTCTTGGGGTGTGCTGTCAAATCTGTAATAAATTCGTCTTGCTGTCATCAGTCCAAGGCGAATTTATATAAGGTGGTGTTACTAGCTCAGCTGATTTTGTGTATGTGTTTCGCCGCACGGCTTTTGATATCAAATTGAAAAATTTTGTTTGAATTTTTACACACACTCTTACAGATTTTGACAGTTTATGCCGCCAAAGCAAAAACAAAATACATGTAAATTTTTGTTTTTGTACTCCTGCTATCACCTTATATTAATTCGCCTTGCATCAGTCAACAAAGAACGTACATTTACGCTCTCTGATAGCAATCGCACCTCAGTATATCCAGTAAAAAAACTGTGGTGGAGTCCTTTATGGGGATAAAGTTTCCAGAGGTGAAATTTTAGGTAGCACACAATTTCTTACACGCATGGTTGCTTTTCATTACTGATGAAAGAAACTTAAGAAATATTTTAAAAAAAAAGTTCATATAGTACATTAATTTTGAAAGAAATACCATATAATGTATGTACTCTGGTTAATAATATCAAAAAATGTATTAGAACCACCGTTTAATGTTATATTTGATACAAATTAATATTGCTGCCCCGAACGCTCTGCGCCTTGCCACTGAATAATAGATTTACTTAAAATTACATCCCTGGTCCTTGTTCTTTCTGTATCGCATCGTGGTGAATTCACATTTCTCAGAAATTTGACAACAAAACAAAACAAAGCAAGTATTTTATTTGCTAATTTTTGCGATTTCTATTGTTTAATGTAAATTTGTCTTTTTAGGATATGTCGAGCCAACAAAGAAGGCGCAGTTGGAAAATTTAGTAATTAGTAATGAAGTAGCAGGCATATTTGGAAAATTATGCCGATAAACAGGATGGAATTTGGGAAAGTAAGTGCATGGTTGCAGCATATCTATGTATAAAAAGTATTTAATTAAATTGTTTATAGAAATGTTATAAATCGAGTGGCTCATTTACGATGTGCTCCAAACATTTGGCGAACTTTTTTTTCGCCTTTTCAATGTGCTAAGTAAGAAACCGCAAGCAAAGGGCAGACAACCTTCCAGGAAGCTGCCTCCTGTCCCCGAGCCGAAGCTGCAGGTCAGCAAGAGCAGGTCAGCAAATTGCTACCCTGATCAAACGTAAACTAAAGCGCTCTGCTGTGATTGCACTCCGTAAATGTGAAAACTTGGTGCATGCTGAGAAATATCAAACAAGAAAACTCCGTGATGGACGCCGTGAGATGGAGTAACGCTGTGTGGCAAAGAAATGCGGCCAATTCGACGGGCCTGAAAAATCCAAATTGGCTTTTGTGATCCGCATCCGCGGTATCAACAAAGTTGCACAAAAAGTGCGTAGTTCTACAGTTCTGTCTTCGCCACATTAAAGCGGTGTGTTCATCAAATTTAGCAAGGCAACCA